>NC_069137.1:13387786-13571531 GCF_026914265.1 Mya arenaria
ATTATCAGTTTCAATGTTGCAGGTAAGTACGAACAGATTTGTCGAAAATATATTGACGTTTAACTTGTTGCAAACATATTTTTCAACCCATCGAATAGATAAGTAGGCATCGAATGCAACTAACCCTTGTAAAATTCTTTTAACGAATTTGGCCATTTGGATTAAGCCACATATTTCATGTATTATTATTAAAAAATCAGTAATTTACTAAAATACCATTTAATTGACAGTTTTATTTTCATGGCTACATATACAAATACCCGTGTGTATTCTAGTTTCCCTACAAGCCACTCATTGTGCACTTACGAGGGCAAGAAGAAGGTAGGTGTGATGAAATTGGAATAAGTAGAATGTCGATAAAAGATTGAAAGCCTTACGCCATAGAATGAACAGTTTCATATATAATAATAAAGTTAAGGAAGTCAACGCAAACGCTGGTAAGGGACTTCGCGCGCTGTAGTGAAGACAAAAAATATGTATTTATCATAAGAAAAGCAGGTAAATGAACGCAAGTGGAATATACCATGTTCGGACAGAACACCTCTAATCGTATTTCTGCGATAAAATAATTCAGATACCACTCAGTGCGATAGGTGATAAACGATACTGGTATGATAGTTTATCATGTTGTCTATCGTCACCAATTAAATTGAATCGTACACACGGTGACTGTACTGATTAATTTATTTGATCAAATTCCAATACGGTGACTTGCATTTTGTTTATTACAACAAGGAATGCAACACAACAGGTATTCGATGTAAAAATACATTTTATTTAATTATGATTTTAGGCTGTCCTTCATTCTGCGTCTTTATCGTAAACACAGATTTTGGATCAAGCGAACAGTGTAACTGTTTAAATCTTGTAAAATATAACGAAATAATATAGTTACTACGTAAGGATATTATTGTTCAGTTTCAGTGTGAAAATTATTTTGTAAATAAACTAGTTTTAAAACAGTTGATGCTAATTTTATCCTTTTGAAAAAAGTATCATTCATGTTTAACGACGGGTGGTATATTTGTATTCGGCTGGCACCTTATTTATTTAATAAGTAGTTGTGTCATTGTATTCAACTATTTTACATAGGTAATCATTTGAAAGAGAACATTAGCTATTATATGTCGTTTTCATTTTTAATACTTTTTTTTCTTGTTATTGTTTATTATTATTTGTTTCATTACAAAGTTTCTTCAAAATAATAAATACTTTGATAAGATTTACGATGTTTCCTTATTAAGGAGTTTTGGAATAAGAGTGAGGTTTGTGCACGTAAAATGGTTAAAACTCCCAGTAAATCTACATTTTATTGACCGTTCCAATGCGGTACCTAAAAATCTTTGATAAACATGTCGTTCTTCCATGTGTCTTGTTTGTGTGTTTCTTTTGTTCTATGTCATTGGCGCTTCATGTCAATTCCGAGTGTTTGAACGTTTGTGATATTTAATTTCCACCATGTTAATTTACATGTTTAATATGTGCCAGCGATGATGATTTCAAATAAATATAAGTAACAAATAATTATGTTTCAGTAGTATATCAGTAGTATTGGAGGTCGAACACGTGCGTTCGATGAATTGTATAATCATATCAGGAACAGTTACTTTATATAATAGTTACAATTTAAAAAAAAATAAAAACAGAAAAGCTTTGACCAGTGTACGAGGAATTTATGATGGGTTCACATTTATAAGTTGAAGGTATTCTCACACTGACACGAAAATTGTTTTCCAAAAATATGATAATTGTAAAACACCAAAAGATTTGTTTTTTAAACAAATTATCATTTACCTCAGTTACAATATATTGGATATTTTTTGTTCTTAAACACACTAATTAGTACAAATAGGAAGAAAAACAAGTCAACATCTAGCATACTAATTACAATCAATATTCATAAAGTAAGTATTTAAAAGTTTGCATTATGGGAGCTGATAGTTCCAATTGCAAGGATTTCGCTACACTCAGCACAGACTGCAATATGGAAGACGATAGTTCCAGTTGCAAGGATGTCGCTACAGTCAGCATCGCCTGCAGTATGGTGTTCGATAGTTCCAGTTGCAAGGATGTCGCTATAATCAGCATCGCCTACAATATGGTGGCAGATAGTTCCATTTGCAAGGATGTCGCTACAGTCAGCATCGCCTGCTGTATGGTTGCCGATAGTTCAAGTTGCTAGGATGTCGCTACATTCAGCATCGCCTGCAATATGGTTGCCGATAGTTCCAGTTGCAAGGATGTCGCTACAGTCAGCATCGAATTCAGTGGTAGAGCCGATGGTTTCAATTGCAAGGATGTCGCTACAGTCAGCATCGCCTGCAGTATAGGAGCCGATGGTTCCAGTTGCAAGGAAATCACTATGTTCAGCATCGACTTCAGTTTAGGAGGCGATAGCTCCAGCTTCAAGGGTGACGCTACATCTAAAATCGACTGCATTGAGGGAGATAATGGTTCAACATGCAAGGATGTCCCTACAGTTGGCATCTAACGAAGTATCGGGCCGATAATTCAGTTACAAGGATTTCGCTTCAGTCAGCGTCGACTGTAGTATTTGAGCCGATGGTTCCAATGCAAGGATGACATTACAGTCAGCATCGTTTGCAGTATGGGAGCTGATCATTCCTATTGCAAGGATGAAGCTGCAGTCAGAATCGCATATAGTTTGCGAGCTGATAGGTCCAGTTGCAAGGATAGCATGACACCCTGCATCGAATGCAATACGTGAGCCGATATTTCCGATTGAAAGGATGTCGCTACACTCAGCATTGCCATATGTATGGGAGCTTTTAGTTTAATTTGCAAGGATGTTGTTACCATCAGCATCGCACTCAGTATTGGAGCCCATGGTTCCAGTTGCAAGGCTGTTGCTCTTTCCAGATGAAACTTTAGCATGTCAATCGCCGAGTCTGTCAGACTTTTGATTACATAACAATGTTTAATAAGACTCCTTAAAGGTAAAATTATATACTACACTACTATTTTTCTATTTAAATGCAATAGTATGTAAATCTTATCTGACTGATATAATAAAGGTTGTAAGGAGGTTTCTTCAGTCATTATCGACTGAAGTTGGGTAGCAGCAAGTTCTGCTTGTAAGGATGTTGCTACAGTTAGCTTCTACTGAAGTTGAGTAGCAGTAAGTTCTGGTTGTAAGGATGTTGCTACTGTCATCATCGACTGAAGTTGGGTTGCTGATTGTTCAGGTTGCGAGGATGCTGTAACAGTCAGCATCGACAGAAATTGAGTAGCAGATAGTTCTTGTTTTGAGGATGTTGCTACAGTCAGCATCGACTGAAGTTGAGAAGCAGCAAGTTCGGGTTATGAGGCAGTTGCTACAGTCATAATCGACTGAAGTTGAGTAGCAGCAAGTTCTGGTTGTGAGGAAGTTGCTACAATCATCTTCGAATGAAGTTGTTAAGTAGAAAGTTCTGGTTTTGAGGATGTTGCTACAGTCAACATCGACTGAACTTGGTTTGGTGATAGTTCCTGTTGCGAGGATGTTGCTACAGTCAGCATCGACTGAAGTTGGTTAGTAGAAAGTTCTGGTTGTGAGAATTTTTGTTACAGTCAGCATCGACTGAAGTTGAGTAGCAGCAAGTTCTGGTTGTGAGGATTTTGCCACAGTCAGCTTCGACTGAAGTTGAGAAGCAGCAAGTTCTGGTTGTGAGGATGTTGCTACAGTCAGTATCGATAGAAGTTGCGTAGCAGCAAGTTCTGGTTGTGAGGATGTTTCTACAGAAACCTTGATTGAAGTTAAGTAGCAGCAGGTTCGGTTTGTAAGGATGTTACTACAGTCAGCATCGACTGAAGTTGAGTAGCAGCAACTTTTGGTTGTGAGGATGTTTCTACAGTCAGCATCGGCAATAGCTGAGTAGCAGAAAGTTCTGGCTGTGGGGATGTTGCAACAGTCAGTATCGACTGAAGTAGGTTAGTAGAAAGTGTTGGTTGTGAGAATGTTGCTTCAGTCAGCATCGACTGAAGATGGGTTCGTGATAGTTTCTGTTGGGAGGATGTCGCTACAGTCAGCATCAACTGAAGTTGGTTAGTAGAGAGTTGTGGTTGTGAGGATGTTGCTACAGTCAGCATCGACTGAAGTTGAGTAGCAGCAAGTTCTGGTTGTAAGAATTTTGCTACAGTCAGCATCGGCTAAAGATGGTTAGAGGAAGGTTATGGTTGTGGGAATGTTGCTTCAGTCATCATCGACTGAAGTTGATTATTAGAAAGTTCTGGTTGTGAGGATATTGCTACAGTCAGCATCGACTGAAGTTGAATAGCAGCAAGTTCTGGTTGTGAGGATGTTGCTACAGTCAGAATCGACTGAAGTTGGGTTGCTGATTGCTCAGGTTGAAAGGATGCTGCAACAGTCAGCTTCGACTGAAGTTGAGCAGCAACAAGTTCTGGATATGAGGATGCTGCTACAATCAGCATCGACTGAAGTTGAGAAGCAGCAAGTTCTGGTTGTGAGAATGTTGCTACTGTCAGCATCGATAGAAGTTGAGTAGCAGCAAGTTCTGCTTGTAAGGATTTTGGTACAGTCAGCATCGACTGAAGTTGAACAGCAGCAAGTTCTGGTTGTGAAGATGTTGCTATTGTCAGCATCGACTGAAGTTGAGTAGCAGCAAGTTCTGGTTTAGGGATGTTGCTACAGTCCTCTACGACTGCAGTTGTGTTAAAGCTAGTTCTGGTTATGAGGATGTTGCAACAGTCAGCATCGACTGAAGTTGAGAAGCAGCAAGTTCTGGTTGTAAGGATATTGCTACAGTCAGCATCGAGTTAAGTTAAGAAGATACAAGTTCTGGTTGTGGGGAGGTTGCTACTGTCAGCATCGACTGAAGTTGGGTTGCTGATTGTTCAGGTTGCCAGGATGCTGTATCAGTCAACATCGACAGAAATTGAGTAGAAGGTAGTTCTTGTTTTAATGATGTTGCTACAGTCAGCATCGACTGAAGTTGAGTAGCAGCAAGTTCTGGTTGTGAGTATGTTGCTACAGTCAGCATCGACTGTCGTTGAGTAGCAGCAAGTTCTGGTTGTAAGGATGTTGCAACAGTCATCATTCACTGAAGTTGGTAAGTAGAAAGTACTAGTTGTGAGGATGTTGATTTAGTCAGCATCGACTGAGGCTCAGTAGCAGCAAGTTCTGGTTGTGAGGATGATGCTACAGTCGCCATCGACTGAAATTGGTTAGTAGAAAGTGCTAGTTGTAAGGATGTTGCAACAGTCATCATCGACTGAAGTTGGTAAGTAGAAAGTGCTAGTTGTAAGGATGTTGCAACAGTCATTATCGACTGAAGTTGGTAAGTAGAAAGTGCTAGTTGTGAGGATGTTGCTACAGTCAGCATCGACTGTCGTTAAGTAGCAGCAAGTTCTGGTTGTAAGGATGTTGCAACAGTCATCATTCACTGAAGTTGAACAGCAGCAAGTTCTGGTTGTGAAGATGTTGCTACTGTCAGCATCGACTGAGGTTCAGTAGCAGCAAGTTCTGGTTGTAAGGATGTTGCTACAGTCGCCATTCACTGAAATTGGTTAGTAGAAAGTGCAACTTGTGAGGATGTTGATTCAGTCAGCATCAAATAAAGTTGGGTAGCAGCAAGTTATGGTAGAGAAGATGTTGCTACAGTCAGCATCGCTTGAAGTTCAGTAGTAGCAAGTTCTTGGTGTGTGGATGTTGCTACAGTCAGCATCGACTGAAGTTGAGTAGCGGAAAGTTCTGGTTGTGAGGATTTTGCTTCAGTCATCATCGACTGAAGTTGGTTAGTTGAAAGTGTTGGTTGAGGATGTTGCTTCAGTCAGCATCGACTGAAGTTCAGTAGCAGCAAGTTCTGGATGTAGGTATGTTGCTACAGTCAGCATCGACTGAGGTTCAGTAGCAGCAAGTTCTGGTTGTAAGGATGTTGCTACAGACAGCATCGACTGAAGTTGGTTAGTAGAAAGTGCTAGTTGTGAGGATGTTGATTCACTCAGCATCGATTAAAGTTGGGTAGCAGCATGTTATAGTAGTGAGGATGTTGCTACAGTCAGCATCGACTGAAGTTGAGTAGCAGCAAGTTCTGGTTGTGAGGATGTTGCTACAGTCATCATTCACTGAACTTGGTAAGTAGAATGTGCTAGTTGTGAGGATGTTGATTTATTCAGCATCGACTGAGGTTCAGTAGCAGCAAGTTCTGGTTGTTAGGATGATGCTACAGTCGCCATCGACTGAAATTGGTTAGTAGAAAGTACTAGTTGTAAGGATGTTGCAACAGTCATCATCGACTGAAGTTGGTAAGTAGAAAGTGAAAGTTGTAAGGATGTTGCAACAGTCTTCATCGACTGAAGTTGGTAAGTAGAGAGTGCTAGTTGTGAGGATGTTGATTTAGTCAGCATCGACTGAGGTTCAGTAGCAGCAAGTTTTGGTTTTAGGATGTTGCTACAGTCATCGTCGAAAAAAGTTGTTAAGTAGAAAGTTCTGGCTTGGAGGATGTTGCTACAGTCAACATCGACTGACGCTGGGTTGATGATAGTTCCTGTTGCGAGGATGTTGCTACAGTCAGCATCGACTGAAGTTGGTTAGTAGATAGTTCTGGTTGTGAGAATGTTACTACAGTCAGCTTCGACTGAAGTTAAAGAGCAGCATGTTCTGGTTGTGAGGATGTCGCTACAGTCAGCATCGACTGAAATTGAGTATCAGAAAGTTCTGGTTGTAAGGATGTTGCAACAGTCAGCATCGACTGAAGTTGAGTAGCAGCTAGTTCTGGATGTCGCAACAGTCAGCATCGACTGAAGTTGAGTAGCAGCAAGTTCTGGTTGTGAGGATGTTGCTACAGTCAGCATCGACTGAAGTTGGGTTGCTGATTATTCAGGTTGCAAGGATGCTGCAAAAGTCAGCATCGACTAAAGTTGGTGAGTAGAAAGTTATGGTTGTGAGGATGTTGCACGGATGTTGCAGGATTTCGACTGAAATTGAGTTGCAGCAAGTTCTGTTTGTGAAGATTTTGCTACAGTCAGCATCCACTGAAGTTGGGTTGATGAATATTCAGGATGCACGGAAGCTGCAACAGTCATCTTCGACTGAAGTTATGTAGCAGCAAGTTCTGGTTGTGAGGATGTTGTTAAAGTCAATATCGACTGCAATTGGGTAGCAAAATATTCTGGTTGTGAGGAGGTTGCTACAGTCAGCTTCGACTGAAGTTGGAAGCAGCAAGTTCTGGTTGTGAGGATGTTGTTACAGTCAGTATTGACTGCAATTGGGTAGCAAAATATTTTGGTTGTGAGGATGTTGCTACGGTGAGCTTCGATTGAAGTTGAGAAGCAGCAAGTTCTGGTTGTGAGGATGTTGTTACAGTCACCATCGACTGAAGCTGACTAGCAGCAAGTTCTGGTTGTGAGGATGCTGTTACAGTCAGCATCGACTGAAGTTAAGAAGCAGCAAGTTCTGGTTGTGAGGATGTTGTTACAGTCAACATCGACTGAAGTTGAGTAGCAGCAAGTTCTGGTTGTGAGGATGTTGTTACAGTCAGCATCGACTAAAGTTGAGAAGCAGCAAGTTCTGGTTGCAAGGATGCTGCAACAGTCGCCATCGACTGAAGTTGAGAAGCAGCAAGTTCTGGTTGTGAGGATGTTGTTACAGTCACCATCGACTGAAGTTGAGAAGCAACAAGTTCTGGTTGTGAGGATGTTGCAACAGTCAGCATCGACTGAAGTTAAGTAGCGAAAAGTTCTGGATATGAGGATTCTGCAACAGTCAGGATCGACTGAAGTTGGTTAGTAGAAAGTGCTGATTGTGTGAATCCTGCTTCAGTCAGCATCGACTGAAGTTGAGTAGCAGCAAGTTCTGGTTGATAGGATGTTGCTACAGTCAGCATCGACTAAAGTTGGTTAGAAGAAAGTTCTGGTTGTGGTTTATTTTGCTACAGTCAGCATTGACTGAGGTTGAGTAGAAGCAAGTTGTGGTTGTGATGATGTTGCTACAGTCATCATCAGCTGAAATTGAGCAGCAGCAAGTTGTGGTTGTGAGGATGTTGCTGCAGTCAGCATCGACTGAAGTTGGTTAGTAGAAAATTCTGGTTGTGAAGATGTTGCTACAGTCAGCATCGACAGAACTTGAGTAGCAGCAGGTTCTGGTTGTGGTTAATGTTGCTTCAGTCAGAATTGACTGAGGTTGAGTAGCAACAAATTGTGGTTGTGAAGATGTTGCTAAAGTCGTCATCGGCTGAAGTTGAGCAGCAGCAAGTTGTGGTTGTGAGAATGTTGCTAGAGACAGCATCGACTGAAGTTGGTTAGTAGAAAGTTCTGGTTGTGAGGATGTTGCTACAGTCATCATCGATTGAAGTTGAGAAGCAGCAAATTCTGATTGTGAGGATGTTGTTAAAGTCATCATCGACTGAAGTTGAGAAGCAGCAAGTTCTGGTTGTGGGGATGTTGCTACAGTCATTATCGACTGAAGTTGGGTACCAGTAATTTCTGGTTGTAAGGATGTTGCTACAGTCATCATCGATTTAAGTTGGATGGCAGCAAGTTTTGGTTGTAAGGATGTTTCTTCAGTCATTATCGACTGAAGTTGGGTAGCTGCAAGTTATGGTTATGAGAGTGTTGCTACAGTCATCATCGACTGAAGTTGAGTAGCAGCAAGTTCTGGTTTTGAGGATTTTGCTACAGTCAGCATCCACTGAAGTTGGGTTGGTGATAGTTCCTGTTGCAAGGATGTTGCTACAGTCAGCATCGACTGCTGTATTTGGGCCGATATTTCCAGTTACTGGAATGTGGGTACATTGAGCATTGAATATGGGAGCCGAAAGTTAAAGCCGTAAGGTTGTCGCTATAGTCAGCATTGACTGCAGTTTTGGAGTCGATAGCTTGAGTTGCAAGAATATCGCTAGTGTCAGCATCGACTGCAATATGCAAGGCGATATTTCCAGTTTTAAGAATGTAGCTAAATTCAGCATCGACTGCAGTAAGCGAGCAGAAAGTCGCAAGGATGTTGCTACAATCAGCATTGATCGCGGTATTGGAGCCGATAGTTTTATTTAAAAGAATGTTGCTACAATTAGCATTGACCGCGGTATTGGAGCCGATAGTTTCAGTTGCAAGGATGTTATTATAATCAGCATTTATAGCAGTATTGAAGCCGAAAGTTTTATTTGCAAGACTGTTGCTACAATCAGCATTGACCGCGGTATTGGAGCCGATAGTTCCAGTTGCAAGGATGTCGCTACAATCAGCATTGACCGCGGCATTGCAGTCGATAGTTCAAGTTGCAAGGATGTTTTTACAATCAGCATTTATAGCAGTATTGAAGCCGAAAGTTTTATTTACAAGAATGTTGTTACAATCAGCATTGACCGCGGTATTGGAGCCGATAGTTCCAGTTGCAAGGATGTAACTACAGTCAGCATCGACTGCGGTATTGGAGCCGATAGTTTCAGGTGCAAGGATGTCGCTACAGTTAGCACTGATTGCAGATTTGGAGCCGATAGTTTCAGTTAAAAGGATATGGCTACAGTTAGCACTGATTGCGGATTTGGAGACGATAGTTTCAGTTGCAAGGATATGGCTACAATCAGCATCGACTGTTTAAAGGAGAAAAAAAAGCAGATTTATGTCATTCTTTGGTCTTTGTATTTACATGCATTATGATGTTAATTTCATTTGTCTTAAAATATAAAAACAAGTTAAAAACATATGATTAAAGTACAGATAAAAATATAAGCGATATTTTGGCGCATTTTGAATATTGAAGTGCGGCAATGTAGCTATGAATTGATGCAGAAAACAACATTTATCAAGCTTAATATGTTCGTATCTGTACACATTTCATTAGCGTTTTACTTATCAAAGAAATTAAACATAATGATATAATAAGTTAAAAAAAAATTTTTTTGGCTTAAACTAATTTATGGTTTGTCAATGGGTTTACAAAATGTGTATTACAGAGACTTACTCGCTGATTTTATTTAGGCAATTATATACTAAACTTTGTTCAATTGAATTATGTTTCTAAATTTATGACGTAAAAACGCAAACAAACAGGCATACTTTTGTTAATCAAATAATAAAATTAATTAATTTCCAATATAATTATTTGCAAGGATGTAATTACAGTCAGTTGGGCAGAAAGACTCAGTGAATTACTTGGATTTTATTTAAACCGTGGATATAAAAACAATACTTTAAAGAGTACTAGCCTTTTAGTTTTTGAAGATGAATTCCTAAAACAAATAGGGTTGGATATAGCATCCTTTCATAACTAAGCTTTCAGTCCTTTGATTTGATGTAAATTTCGCAAATTTATGTTACCTTTAAACCGACTTTGGTTGACTCGGAATGTTTTGGCATGTGACGCATATTTATTTAAATATTTAACATAGGTAATCATTTGGAAGAAAAGATTAGCTAATATATGTCGCTTTAATTTGTAATTATATTTTCCTTATGTGTTCCCAGTTTTAGTACAATGATGCTTTTTATATGAAACTCTATGATCACACAGTTTTAAACCTTTTATTTAAAAGGCAGACTGCGTATGATGCTCATGGTTTCAAATGCAATTAATGCATACTTTGATAAGATTTACCTTTTACGTTTTTTTCTTTATTCAGGATTGTTGGGATAAGAGTGAGGTTTGTGCACGTAAAATGGTTTAACCCCCTCCCCTGTAAATGTACATTTTACTTACCGTTCCAAAGGGGTACCTAACAATTCTTGATAACCTCAGCTAATTCATATAAAGTATATATGCACTGTGCTGATTGTGGAGTTTTGTGCTGTTCTTTCATGTTTCTTGTTTGTGATTTTTTGTTTTTGTGTTCTATGTCTTTGGCGTTTACCCAGTGCCATTAAACGGGGTTTATGTTTTAACTTTTTTCACATAAGTATTTATTTGTAAGTCTGTAGTATTTAGTAAGAACAAGTGCTCATTTTCATCGGACGTGTGCTTTAACTCACAAGCATAAAAGAAAGTGAAGGTATGTTTTACTATCAACATCGTGTGATACTCATTATACAAAATATAGATTCAATTACATAAATAGAAATTATAGTTATCAAGAATGCCAAAAACAGCACTAATGTAAATTTCATTGTTAGGCACATTGTTATCAGGAACAGTTACATGTTTTGCAAGACTTAATCTTCTTGACACAAATGTTGTTGATCTATGCAGTTGTTCGAACGTTTGCAAAAACTGCTATTTTCACGGAACTTCACAAATAGAAACTTGTAATATTAGTGACCCAATTGTGTGTGTATACTGCCAATAAAGTTAGAATATTTCCTTTACAGTCTGTGAATATCATCTTCCATTTTTATAATAACTGTCAAGTACGAACGTAGTTAATATTGTATGGTACTCTAATGACACAGAGTGAAATGCCTTTCATAATAAATTTAAATCAAACCATTCCGAAAAGCATACACAAATTAACTTAAGTGTACCATCATGATCCCTAGATAAAGGGAAGTAAACACATTTCATAAATATGATATGCTTTTATGGATGCATTCCCGTGACACAAATTCACATGATC
The DNA here is from genome assembly GCF_026914265.1 of Mya arenaria. Lineage (NCBI taxonomy): Eukaryota > Metazoa > Mollusca > Bivalvia > Myida > Myidae > Mya > Mya arenaria. The sequence goes on from NC_069137.1 coordinate 13,399,291, forward strand.
ACTAGTTAAAGGGAAGCTATCATATTTCATTATTATGATATGCTTTTATAAATGCATTCGCGTGACACAACTTCACGTGTATTTTTTTTGTACGATATTGATATTTTTGCCGTTCGCCTTTTATTTATAATTTAACGATTGATTTGACTTGACCTGACTTAGATGTGTCGTTGTGTTATATTTCCATTCTAGAAATTAAAAAAAAATATTCTTTGATACAAGTACCAGATATCAAGACAAAACAAGAATTAAGCTCATTTAGTGAATCAGAATATTTATTTTGCATGTCCTTTGAGATGTCGCAGTGATTTCACACATTATTTAGGCTATTGTGTTTACAATACTAACGAAACTTTCCCAACTTTCATTTCATTAAAACACATCCTTGTGTGCTTATTTAATACGGTACCTTAACTATTGAATTAGTAATTTGATGAGGATTGGTCAATTACTGAAGATAGAAGTTGCTAAAGATCCCATGAAATCCTTAATATGGTGAGCGTAGAAAGCATGGATGATATTGCAAACAATAGGAACTTGGAACAGAGCAAAACAACGTTTACAAAACTGTCTCAAGATATGCAAGTATTCCAACCGTTTCGGCTCTAGGCATTAACTAAGGATAACTTCAAAGGACAATGGCCAAGATTTTGGCATGAAGCATCTAGAACCTCTAAAACGAAAGAAAACACATCATTTGTATTCAGTTTGGACATTTTCTTGCGTTTACTATCCAGGAGCGCATAAGACAAATTTACGTATTAACTGTAATGATTTGAGAGTAAGTTACAAAATTCCAGAGCCATATTTCTCATTCTGCTTAAATGAAACTTGCCCATTTTTAATACCTGGAACATTTTCATATTCTACCTACATATGAATGACTAGTCTAAGATTTGTATGCAACGATTACAGTATCATTATCAAGTCTTGGAAAACCTCAACGTTATGGCTGTGAAGATCAAAATCAATAAAAGTGCAATATTCATTTATCATTTATGATGAAAAAAGCGTTGATTTGTCTTACGATCACTTGTTATCTGCTATCAACTAAGATGAAATTATTTTCCATTGCATAGTTAATGTTAGACATCTTTAACATAAATCTTATAAATACATTTTATTAAAAAGTCCCACATTAACCAACGCACTAGTATATGGAAATATACAGCTTAATCAAATTGATGTTTTTGTTTTCATGAATAAAACAATTGCATTTTTGCTGGAACAAACCAATACTATAGTTTCATTAAGATATGGCTAGACTTTCTTTCAAAGCTCATGTAATACTATCGTGTTATAGATACCTTAATGTAAGGGGTTGTTTTCTTATCATCTCACTTTGAAAAGGAACTATTTTTATATGTACATTTACCCTCACACTTCTGATCACTGTGTAACCTTTTTTCTAATCGGTTAGTAGGAAATCACACAATAATATTCTAAAAGTTTATTCAATATATCAATCAAGATGAAAATCTGAAATTATTGTCTACGAAATGTTTAACCACATGATAGATATTATAAAACTTCTTGGCTTATCCGGTAAAAATTAAACAACAAACCCAACTTGTTTCTTCCTCGCTGTTAAATCGAAATGTCACATCCGGTAAGATGACGCCGTCATTTTTAAACGTTCATGAAGTATGTTTTTGTTTTGATATCGAACAGTATTCCTCACGAATAGAATTATGAAATCTTTTTAGCTTAAATCAAATGAAAGAATACTCTCAAGCGTGAACTTCCAAGCAAACAAATCGGGAATAGTTTAGTAAAATCGCAGACTTCACGAAAGGCACAATAACTTATTTTCAAATTGCCACATACTTATTTTTGGGTAAACACAAACTTAACTTACTCAGCTTGATGAAAGACAGTTTGAAGAATTTGTGCAAATGACGAAAGAAAAACGCCAACACACAATGTTTGAAAATGTGAAATACTTTTAAATGTTTTTTTTTTATAAGACAGATCTGCCTAGCCCGGAAACTGCTGTACCTTTTGCTCTTCTCAACAATCATGAACAATACAAATCCATCAACGCAATACCTATTAAAATAAATGGTATATGCGGAAAAGTAGGAATTTTATTGAACACGAAAACGTTCAACCAAACATAAGAGGTAACAATAACTCGGCTTAACACATATCAACTGAAACTTACAACGCTCGCATCACTGTCACGCCTCTACACTATCAGTGTCACCAACATGGTCAAGGCCGTGATGCTGTGATGACTGTAAGTCAAACAGTTATTAAGTAAACATGTAAAACTGTGATGAAAACATAGTCCTGACAATTCTGCTAGTCTTAGCTAGATTAAATTAGAACACGAACACATGTGACAAATTCAAAAGTCCAGCCAAGTGAGTGAATAAAATGCAAATCCAATTCAAAGACAATGCACCTAATGCAAAATGGAATAGTGAAAACCAATACATATCAACTCAAATATGGATAGAAGCATAAGTTAAAACCATACAAATCAAACATGTCCGCTTCTATTCACTTTCAAAACTGTTCAAATATCACAGATCTAGTCATCTGGAAAATCAGTCATGATCCCACAGAGGTTTTTTATTTTGTGGCTACATACAACTAAGACTAACCTTAAATTCTAAGCTGGCTACAATATGATTGTAACCGTGCAGCTTTCTCAATGTAGATTTGAATTGCGTGAAGGTATGTATCCATTTTATATTAATAATTGCTTTCCTCACTACAGCGCGACAACCCCTTCTGGACCGTTTTTCGTTACTTCATATTTGTTTTGCCATATATGAAAATAACCATTTCGTGGCGCAGGTTGCATACATTTTTCATCCACACACACAAAAATAATAATCTTTTATACCACTTTTCAAATCAGATGTTTCGATAAGTAGACGAAACTGACATTGTTTACAGAAAAGTCAAATGGTCGTATTTAATATCAGTAGATAAAATATGAGGCTGAACAGCGTAAAACTATGAATGTAAAATTTCATTCAGAAATACTACATGTATGTCAAATTAATCCATGCCTATTTTGAGGAAAGCGTGCACATTTGTAGACATATCAAATGCACATTCTCATTCGCACTCGTCGGTTAGAGTCGTGGCTAGTCAAGCGGTAAAAAAACATAGACTGATGAATTATTCAAATCGAATGTTCTCATTTATACTACGCCATTTTTTAATTGGTCGCAATATTACGGTATCAAACACATAAACAATCAGATTATTTTGAATGTATATAAATGACACATTTTTGCAAATACATGTAAACTTAGAATACCAGCTACATACATTGAGCACAACTCTAATTCTCACCATACGCTTAAATATGAAATTTACACTTAACCTAACATTTCTTTTAAACAGGGAATGCATCACATTTATTTTCTTATATAAAGTTATCTTACTTCTCTTCGCTTACTTACTTTCCAACCTATTCTTTCTTCTTTCTATCCCATGGTGGTACTGGTCAGACTGTTTGTGGATACCCCTCATTCATAGCGCCGTTTGATCCTGGAATCACTTTTTGTCAATGTCTATTGAATTAGGTACATTTCGAATGAGGGTAGGTTTGTTCTGTTACTATCAACCTCGTGCTAAGGGAATAAAGGCCTCACTCACATTGAAGTAGTTTGCTGGCTAGCAATGCTCCTACTCTGTTCTGGAGACGTTCATAAAATCCTGGCCCCGCACATTCTCTATCCTCCTCCTTCTCCTCTGAAATCCCAGTTGTCGTTATTGGATGTCTTAATGTTCAAAGCTTCAGTAGCAAAAAGGATATCTTGTTTGCTGACTTACGCAACATTGACATATCAGCCTTCACCGAAACATGGCTCTCTTTAATTCAGCAACCGCCAATTTGATATTTCCGAATCTCCATGTTTCTTACAGAAGAGATAGACTATCTGATGCACATGTTGGTATTACTGTATATATTAAGTATGATGTGTTTGTATTAGAAAGACATGACCTCGAGATAAACGCCGGTGAATGTATTTTGCTTGAACTGCGAATTTAAAATAGACCCATTCTACTTGGAACATTTTATAGACCTCCTAACTCCAATCTATATGTCCTTAAATGTATTACCAACTAAATTTCATTGGCTGTTGATATTGGTATCAAAGACATTCTTATCACAGGGGATTTAAACCTTAATATGAATAAGCCCCTAACCCGTCAAAAAACTGATTATATCTGTCAACAGGTCAACTTGACCCAAGTAATTCGAGACCCTATCCATTTTACCGAATCCTCTGAGTCTCTTATTGACATGTATTTCGTCCCTTCAAAAGATATTGTTCTCGACTGTGGAGTAGGTGAAACATTTCTCGAACAGTTAGTCCGATATCATTGTCCAGTCTTTTGCGTCCAACGCTTCGATAAAACGTTCATCAATTAAACGAAAGGGCTGGAAATTTGTTCAAGGTGATTATGCCAAACTAAGGGACCGTATCTCTAATTTTGCCTGACAGTCTTGTGTGCACACAAACATCAATATATATACCGATTATTTCGATAATCGTTTTATGACTATGTGTGAGACCTGCATACCTACTTAGACTGTTGTAATTCACAATAGGGACCCCCCTTGGTTTCACAACGAAATCTCTTCGACAAAGACGGCGCACTTATCGAACGGCGAAATGTATAAATTCCAAACACCAATGGTGTAAAAAAATCGAATACGAAATCGCGGTACCAGCCTTTTTCGAACTGACAAGCAGTCACATTATGACAAACTAGCTACACGACTTTTTGGAAAACCATAAAGAACTTCGCTATCTGAACAATTTCATATAAAGAAATCCCTCCACTTAGCAATAACGGTACTATATACGAATCAGATACGGACAAAGCGAATCTACCAAATCACGCGAGGTTCAGTTTGCACTGTAGCAACCTTAATGAGCATCTATTCTCAAAATATATTGTCAACTGTCCTTATTGTCAATGCGGTGAAATTTAGGACACTTTCCACTTTCACAAGTCCATTACATAACGTCCAACGAAATCATCTCATTGGTCAGTCATCCAACGTTGGTCATTTGTCTCTTCCACTATTACTCTTTGGATCGAAGGAAGATTCATATCAAACGAACAAACTTATCTTTGACCACGTCCAGAACTATATACCAATATAAATGTTTTTAAGTGCAAATTCCATCAAACCCTATCCCGATCCCGATCTGACCAGTCCCTGTACAACCGTCATTATTACACCTTCCTTTTCTTCAAACTATATCCTTTATTCCATCTTACTAATTGATTACAAACTAAAACAACTTGATTTTACATTACATTGTTTGTACCATACGACTATAAGATTATGTTTATTCGAGTCACTGCAACTTGCGACCCAGCCTAGCAGCGTGGATGACTTACAGAAGAGAGACATAGTATAAGCCTCAAGGCTTTCTTCTCAATTATGTAACATTATTGTTTTGTGCATAATTTACATGTTTTTTGTTTCAATACATTACATATTTGGTCTGTGTTAATTTTGGTTATGCTCAAATTTGTAGAACTAAACTACTTGTAAATATTATATCGAAATAAATATTGTTAAAACCAAATATAAGGCTTAGTCAAGAAACGTCATGAGGGTTGAACAAAGCATACTTTGGTTTAGTTGCATTCGATACCACAAGTTTCTCGTGGCACGCGTTAATGATTGTTTTTAAGTTTATGACTGCTGTATATTTCGCAAAGTTAATATGTTTCAAAAATTCCGTAGGGCTTTACCAGAATAACTAAAGGGATGCAAATTGTGTTTCTGTAATATTGTTTACGGTAACTAGAGTTATCTTTCTTTTTCAACATAATGTTGAGATAAAACAATTGTATATCGAATGCATAAGCACACCCACATTCATTTATTCACTAGCGTATCTAATTATTTTCGTCTGGGTACACGCAAATTTGACGTAAACAGGTTTGCCAACATGATGTAGGGTGTACCCTGCAAAATTTATATTGATATACAGTTAATAAATTGAGTGAGACTTAAGTTTCAGTTATACTTTATATCAACATATTTAATATTGTTGTCCTTGAATAGTTTATGTATTGTTACTGATTTGTTTTATAAAATACTTTCATTCGGTGGAAATTTAAAATATTGTTTGGAAATTCAATTAGGTTTGTATATGTCTTTAGTCCAACATAGATGCTAAGTAGATCATGTTTACAATTTCGAACTAATTCTGATTAACACTCTTCAATCTGGACTAATATAGAAGTAATAATTGCCATTTACATTAGACTGTGGAAAATTTTCCACCAATACAATGTAATTAGTTTGACCAGCCCTATTAAACTGCAGTGAATAGAATATATAGTTAATAAATCAAATACAAACTATGTTTATGTTTTAGAAAAACATATATGTCAGGACTAAACAAAGGTAGATTGGTAAACAACAAAAAAATACTAGATCTATAAATGTTGCTCTGTACATAGGCTGACATGTTTCCAAATCAAAAAGTGATTGAAGCGGTATGAAATCGAATTCGAACACAATTAATCGTATCTTGCATATTGACGGGAAGGTCCTACAATAATATGAAGTGTTAAAATGTTAGCTGCTTACACTTTCATTTTACTGCTGTACCCCTTTTCCCCCTTGGTCGTACGTTCTCGCCTTTTCTCGACGTCAAAAAAACACAACGCCAACGCACGACACCGTACGACACAAGGAAAACATAATTATCCGATTTGCAAAAAAAAGAAAGCTGATGGAATACTTAACCACTTCAAAATTCTCAAGTACACTTAACACTGCTTAAGTGTTCAACGAGGTTCATGCGGGTTTTAGTAGAGTGGAATTTCAGTATCTTCTATATGAATTACACTCTTAAGGATGTATGAATCATACTCTTAAGGATTTATTTACTGCTTTAACCAATATTAAAGCCACAAATCATTCAAGTTGACTTCAATTCAGTTTTGTCAAACTTCACCATTTTACTAGCAAAGTCGTATCCGTACCTTATATTGCTCTAACGCATATAAAAGGCCAATTTGTTGAAGAACAAAAATCGAATAAACAAAATTTAACGTTAGCATTTCATAAAAAAAGCTTAATAATCTTGCAATAATATCGAACATTATCAGACGGAATATGGTTTTGTTACTAATCGAAGTTACACCTGAGATATCATATGATACTTTGCATATAAAGGGGCCTATAATAATGTATGAGCGCGGCTCTGCCATTTGTTTACTTATTTGTTAATATATGTCGAAGGTATAAAATATAACATTAATTGGGCTCTGTTTACATTTACAATAAGCGGCCATTCAACATTTAAGCTATTAAACACTTTAAGGTATTTATGGAAATGCAGTTTAGAGATGGTTGGTGTTTTATGGAATGTAAAATGATATATTGGGCTTAACGACCTGTATCGGGTATGAAATTGATATGGGATGATCAAGAACAGTTGCTGGATAGAAACACACCAAGATGTTCTTGTGATATATTTTCAATTATATTATGATTGAGGATATTCAAAGGGGGGAGTATAGGTCGACGAGTTTTTAGTGAAACGATCAAAGCATTTGTCCTTTGTGGATTTAATGAGACTACCAAGGTATCCGCCCATTTACTCTTTTTTCTGAGGTCAGAAATAACAATAGAAGCAGCATCATTAGGAATATCTACAACCATGGATAGACTGGTGTCGTCAGCATAGAATAATCTACGCATCAATATCGCGAACAATGTCGTTAATATATACGAGAGCAGTGGACCTTATATTGAACATTGGGATAAACCTCCTTAATTAGGACTAAAGATAGCAGTCGAATTCTCAAGTGTTACTCGTGGTTTTCTATTTTTAGGTAGCTACAAAGCCAAAGATGCACGGAAACCAAATGCGTGAAATTTAGACAGACGGCCTACATGCCAATCATGGTCGAATGCTTGGCAAATGTCACAGAAAACAACTCTTTACTTCCTTTCCATTATCAAGAGCCTCACAAAATATATTGTAATTAGAAGTTAATTGGTTGATACTTGAATAACAGGGTCTCATACCAGACTGAAAAACAGTAAGAATTTTGTTGCTAAGAATATAGTTATACATTTGTTTATAGACAGGTCCCTCAATTACTTTGCTAAGAAAATTTGGAAGTGATATAGGGCAATAGTTGCCTACTAAATCAAATTCGCCTTTTTTGTGGATTGGACAAACATTTTTAACTACAGGATACTGGAAAAGTAGAAGATGGAAGTGAAAAGATAAAATTATCACAAAGTGGGTGTGTCAGCACGACAGATAGTTCTTTTCTTGTCAGAGTGGTTTAACTGTACCATTTAGAGAATTGATGAAATTTTATATGTTGGAGGAGAGGGTTTCGAATATGGTTCCCAAAGGAAAGTTTGGTTTGTGAATAAAGTGCATTAGCATTTTCTTTACTGTATGATCTCAGAATTAACTAGAAGTGGAGGAATTGAACGAAAACCGGAACTAGGAGACATCGAAAATTGTTTTTGCTGCGCCTGGGTTAGGATGCACATCACCACATTTTATCACAATAATTGACATCCAGGTACAAATCATACATGTGTTTTTTTTAAACGCCAATGTGTGTGTGTGTGTGTGTGTGTGTGTGTGTGTGTGTGTGTGTAGTCATATTTCTTAGTATGTTTGTGTATTTCACCTGCTCAGAGACTCTTGAAGATTTGAGGTTAACAAAGATGGAAAAAGAGGAAAAGACATTCGCTAAAATCTAAAATGTCAAAAAAAGAATTAAAGCGGCTTTATCTTCATTCTACCATAGGGAGTATATGAGTGTGAGGGTGGAATCGGCAGAGAAGAATCATTTTAGTACATGGTGGAATCCCCAGTACCAGTGAGTATCTCGCCAGAGATGAATGATTAAAGCGCACGGTGGTATTATCAGTACTACTTTATATGTAAACATTGATGTTTTGTTGATAAATGCGAATGTAAGCACCAGTCGGCGTTTCATAAGCACGCGTTATTCGTGCGCATAAGATTTTAAAGGTATTGTGCTTTGGGGAACCGATACGTTTATATCGATTAAATTGATTCTTAAATTTTACAAGAAAATATCTACGGTGAAAGTTATATAATTGATCAATGTTTTTTTCAATTTGTAAGAACATAGCGATTGAGTATACACTTTTATTAATCAACTAGTCAGTATTTGACGCGATACGGGGACAACCGTAGTACTAGTACTAAATAATTGACGACAATGTATGCCAAGTGCAACCAACGTCAGCAAAGATGAGTTTTTCGCCGTTTTGATTGGCGCCAAAAACAGGATTTGGGAAATAGACCATATCATTGGCTGTCGAAACTCGCTCTAATATGAAACATATGCTGGGATTTATTTCAAAAGGCAGCCATTTACTTAACTGTGTTACTGACTGTTTTGAAAATTATGCGCCTCATTTAGAACATATCTGAAAATCTAGCCTAATTAATACTTCAACCACTTTGTACACTTTAAAAGTATAGTTATATTTAACCAGTTGGTGGCTTGAACGATAATAATCCTTTTAAAAACTGACAAGAGGCCGAGGAAAGTTAATAAACGATAAGCGAAATCAAACAAACAGATATTATTCCTTAGACTAGACAGTGCTTTATTGATTAGTATGTGCAATGTCACTAGAAGGAGGCGAATCAAAAGCAGCAAAGTGAAATCTAAAAAGGTATGACATCATGAATGAATAAGAATAAATAAGTTTCAATATAAATTTAAGTTAAGTTATTAGGGCTCAGGCAAAAACATAAATTCCATAACAGTACAACTTGACAGAGTACGTTTACATGAATAATGTAAATGAAATGCACCATTGTTAAGAAGCTTACGGGTGATGAGGCCAGACATCTAGTGAAACAAATCCTGTAATTCTGGATGACGAATGGGAAGGAGGAGGGTTTTATAGTATTGTTTCCTCGGCCAATCGACTACGCCTGTAAGCTCCATTTTTGGCAAACCTGTTGTTGTCTTGACTTACCTGCTAATGTTGCAAGTTTATGCTGTTTATGTTAAACGGTTTCCGAGGTGCTACTCTAAGACTGTCATCATAACATTAACATTGAAGAGTAATGATTTTGTTGTTTTCTATTAGAGTTTATAGAACGGTATTTAAAGAATAAACAGAAACATTGTTTTCCCTAAAACGTTATTATTTAGCATTTATTTTCATGAATATCTTTGATTTTTGTTATCATTTCGTACCCCAAAATGAGTTTTATAACAGTGTGCCAATAATCTACTGCATATATAGTTCACCGTGAGAATCGATTGATTGAAACAGTATTTTTAGAATTCATATGTCTATATGATTGATGTGAATGGATATTATTGTTTCTTATTGTTGATTAAATATATATGTAACGCATCTATATAATAACACATTATCACGTTATGCTCGCTGTATCGACTTCCGCAAGTTACTATCAAGCCAACTTATTTTCCTGAAGGTGCCTCTTCTACACTAGCTCGTATCTTCTATCCAAACACTAATAGCAGACACTATTATAAACGCAATTATGAATTACGCGAAAAGGGGAATCCTGACTTAAAACGATCGTACGGTAATGCGTCCAAATGACGTTCCCTGAATGACCTTACAATTAGAAAAAATATTTTCAAGCGTAGGAGTTTCAATAAAAACACTCAGAATAAAAATTCAAACCAACTTTGGGATACTAATTGAGGGGTTCGAAACAAACCCACTCTGGCCATGCGAGGTGCGAAGGAAACAATTTATTCTCATATATCAAAATCATGATCTAAACTACGATTCTTCAGGCTTATGTTTATCTATAATCCGAAATATGTAGTATTGTAATTCAAAATCAATATTACGGATGACAATGGTTAAGCTGTAGTCCACAAAACTCATATATGAAAAACATCCTCATTAAACGACAGTGGTCATATCGTTTCACCGGCAAACAAATTTAAACTTACCACAATCTTGACACGATTACATTGCCACTTTTTAAGGTCACTGGCATTGTAGCTTAACTCCAACTTACTAAAGCCTCGGGTCCTGATATAATAACTAACCGAATCTTAAGAGAAAATTCGCACTCTTAAGCCCGTTCCCAAAAAAGTCAAAACATACAAATCAGCATGCAGTTTCTAAAGGGAGATCTGACATTATATGTTAACTACTGTTCTATTTCCCTACTAAATACGATGCAATGTATGTTCGAACGGGCAGTAAACAAACAATTCTTTGATCATATTTTCATTTTACCCCGTTTCAGTTAGGTTTTCGGCTATATAACCAACCCCACTGTTGATCAATGTATTTCCCTATAGAACATTTTCATGATTACATTGAAGTTCAAAAATATTTCTATATTAGTTATGCGTTTGATAAAGTTTGTCAGAATAGTTTGATTGTGTATCTACAAGAAATATGTATAAGTTTAAAGTTGACTCAGTAATCGAAACTACCTGCTTCCATGTTTAGTTGGATTTGGGTTCGACTGGTTTACCTCAAATTTTATATACTAGGTCTATCTAGACGAATCAATCGCAAACTATGTCCTTGCTGTAAACTGACAAAAAACCTTTATCTGACTATGCATAATCCGTTTCAACTCAAAATGTGAGTTTCCGAAATAACCCGCTTCGAAATAACTCTATTCCAAGAACTGTTATGTCACTAACTAGATAATTCTTTTATTCTCCCTATATCAGTCTTGATATGTACGGGATTATCCTTCGAATGAATGTTAGTTAAAGCGATTTTTTCGATGATTTTGCAGAACGTACCAAACGTTCAGAATGAAAACTGTATTTTGTTCAGCTCGAGAACCGCCCGAAAATACATGTCGAAGCGACGTTTATTACCTTTGTGGACACAAATCTTTTCCATACTTTTCTACGAAGGAATAAACGAATCCATTTGTATTCACTCTACATATTTGAGAATAAAAAATAATACTATCGGGGCAAGTTAGCTGTACGCTTTTCACCATATTCATTGAGTTATCATACTATCTAATTAAAAAAGCCTAATAAACTTAAGTCAAGTTAATGCGAAAGTGGCCCAACTGATTGGTACGGTTATGTCGTGGATGGCGCAACCCGCCTTTCCTCCAGTTTGAAAAACTCCCCTTGAAGTACCAAGTCACAACGGCTATATATTGTAGCTAAAATAAATAATTGGCGTTGTGGGATCTAACCATTAATATGCAAGAAGAACAGGCTAATGTGATCTGATGTACTCAAAAACCAATAGGGGTCATCTTTTTCTCACTTCAACTTTCACGTCAAGTTAAATGACCGTCGGTGCAGGCATTTTCATGTTATCACTCAGACAATAGTTTGCGTTCTAGTTCAATATGAACCTTTTGAACTAATCACACCTTCTCAGTAGGGGTCATTTAGTGATCACACCCGATCTCCATGACTAGTTTGAGAACCAAAAGTCTATGCAATTTCTAGTTCTCTCTCGGACATGCTTGTTATATATAAGGTCACTGTTTCCTTGACTTTTGACCAGATAACCTCAAAATCAATGCGTGTCATTAACTTTCTAGTCCCGCTCAAGCTTCATGGCAACATTAAGGGCTTTGACTGAAAACACTGTCAAATTATCACTTCAACAATATTTCTGCAATTAAGTTCACTGTGACATTGACGTTTGATATAATAACCTTAAAATCACCCGGATCATCTACATACCGGTCTTACTAATTTTTCATGTTAGCTTTGAGTGCCATGCGTTCAGGCATTGGCTAATTATCACTTAGACAAGCTTTTCGCATTCATGGTCTCAGTGACCATTGACCTAATGTCTCAAAATAAATTTGATCAGCATTTGGTCTTGCATTACCTCTTTTTCAAGCTTGATAACCAGAGGTCAAAGCATTCTTTAGTTATCGCTTAAACGAGGTTTTCGCATTCAAGGTCTCTGTGACCATTGACCTAATGTCTCAAAATAAATTTGATCAGCATTTGGTCTTGCATTACCTCTTTTTCAAGCTTGATAACCAGAGGTCATAGCATTCTTTAGTTATCGCTTAAACAAGGTTTTCGCATTCAAAGTCTCTGTGACCTTTGACCTCAAAATAAATTTGATTATCATTTGGTCTGACATTACCTCTTTTTCAAGCTTGATAAGGTCAAAGGAGTCTTTAGTTATCGCTTAAACCAGCTTTTTGCATTAAAGGTCACTGTGACCTTGGCCTTGAACACAGCGTTAATTACCTAAAATCTTCTGGTCATACCCAACCTTCATGCCAATATTCAGAAACATAGTTTCGACTTTGGGGATGGACGACCGACATATCGATGGACTGACAAATGCCAAGCAATTCACTTTCTCTTTTTAAGGGCCGGGAGAAAATAACTATTGTTTACTGGCTTCCCCGTCAAGTTTCTATGTCGTCCGCATAACATTCATAACAAATGTTCATGGTTAAAATTTAGTTTATTGATTCGATTGTCAAACGCTATATGGAAATGGTCATACAACAAGCAAAGGAAAATAGATGTATGCATTAATATAAGGTTTAAAAACAAAACATTATCGACAACTTTGTAATTTGCATTGATACAAACAATCCACATGTACCTTTACAGTAATTTTATTTTGCAACTATTTACGCTTCTATATATCAAAGTTAACTGCATGCCCGACTCGATGCATATTTGTTGGAAGACATTTCACATGACTTTTACAGTTATTTTATTTTGCAACTATTTACGCTTCTATATATCAAAGTTAAATGCATGCCCCGACTCGATGCATAGTTGGTATCTAGTTTGACATTGGCATTTTATACAGATTTGTAAGAGGAATGCAAGACATACTGAGTAGGCAATATTCCATGGCATGGAAAGGCTCCGGTTACGTCCTATCCCTGACAATCAGGGTCTACTTTCTGTTGAATGGTCTTTAATTTATGTACCAACAGGAAATAAACATTTTATTTTGCATTGCATACGTTTTCAATCACCGGTGAGATTCGTAAACGCTGATACTTTAAATAAATTCCTGATAAGTCGGTGTCCACGCTATTTATTAATAAATACGTTTTATTGCATGTATGACAAATATGTGTTGTTTTTTTCGAACAGATTGTACTTACTCCTTAGTTTTGTTGCATTTAAATAAGGCATTCCTAAAATAATCGCTTCTGGGATCATCCATATATTTAACATTATACTTATGCTCTAGCATTGTTCAACAGCAGTTTAATTGACCTTAATATTTGTGTCAGAGCTTAAGAAGTAAATCATTTATATAATATAACTTAGTATTAAACAATGCAACGAAGTGACAACAAAGCAACATATTGCGTCAGCTTGAAATGTAGTAAAAATATGAGCAGGATGTATGTATCCAGTAAAATGACGCTTCTATCATTAATTTGCTTAAATGTTATTAACAATGGACACTTGGATTGTTACACTTCTGTTTGTATACAATATCTTTACACCAAGCAATAAATGACATTTGGTTAAAAGATTTCAGAAATTAATGGACCAAGAATAGAATATTATCCAATAAAACGCAGTGCTATTACACTTATGAAAGCATGAAAATGAGAAATCAGTATATGCAGACATTGATAAAATGTGAATTCATCATCATCTAAACATGCCACAAATCAGCGATTCGTTCATCCTCAAATTCCCCAGGAGATATCTCGTCGTAAATTATAACGAATACTTTTGAACTTTCGCTGAAATATCCGTCTGAAAACACCAAAAACTGTAGATAGCGTTCTAGTATCGAATGTATAAAACAGATAAAAACCAATTAATACATACATTAAAGCACCAGGATTTGTAAATTGTGTCTATATACGTTTGCTAGTAAATATGTTTAATTAATTGCATGTCTTGTTGAACATGATTGGGTGCATATACATGAACAATATCGAGGAATTGTGTGTTTTAATTTAGAATCATACGTAATAAGTTTAAGAGTACTTTTAGAATGAGAGATGAAACACGGTATGTGAGTGTTAGACTTTGTGGTCCTAAAGGCATCATTGGGAGATTAACAAATCTCGCATTTGTATTGTAATATTTATGCGAAAAACTACAGAAACAAGCTCAGTAGCAAAACGTTTCAACATAAACCAGGTGTAATGGCACTTGGTTATTACTAAGTTATCCGTAATAAGTTGTAACCTACCTTCCTCCATTGCATCAATGCATCATGAATTCTCGATTCTGGTGTGGTCATATTTGACTAGAATCAACATACTAGAGACGTTTTCTTTGTATGTCGCTTTCGTTGGCATCAGGTTTTTAAATGCCTCAAATTCTTTGTCACCTGCGTTGTAATTGAGGACGAATATTTCCTGACAAAAAAAACCAGACTTAGACGAATCATTTGTTGTGAACTAACTCAGAATCATATCAGGATCTTTTGTCTTATATTCAGAAAAGTTTTATAAATGCAAATGTGAAGAGACAAACGTATATACAATTATACATAACACTATAGTCAGTAAACAAACATTGATGAATACATATCATATATTTCAGCAAGTTTTATAACCGAGAATAGGAAACTATCAGTATATTATTATACAATTAACACACTGAATATACAAATAACTTTCTAAACTCTGCTGAAGTTTTAAACAGAAAAAAATATTATGCCAGATTATAGCAAACAGCTATAATTTACACTGAACAAAAACAAAAAAGCAAACATGTCAAGTGCATTTTAATTCTACGCAACATTTTAAGAACAGCGATCGTAATTTAGCAGTGTTATCCTTTTCTGTACTGATAGCAAACAAGTGTGCATATTGGTCAGAACAAGTCATTTTCACTATCGACTTAAATGTCTCGAGACCTTATATCGTATCCCAAAGAAATGGACGATATTTGTCTTTTTGTGACAAAACAGAAGCAGATACATACATTATCAGTCAACAATTTACAGGATTTACAATCGCAATTTATTCAAGATTAATTTACAAACAGAACAAAGCCTTAAACTTGTTTTTGAAATATCTCATAGTGGCGAACAGTTATTATATATGATATAAGGTTTAT
The DNA here is from genome assembly GCF_026914265.1 of Mya arenaria. Lineage (NCBI taxonomy): Eukaryota > Metazoa > Mollusca > Bivalvia > Myida > Myidae > Mya > Mya arenaria. The sequence goes on from NC_069137.1 coordinate 13,415,320, forward strand.
AACGGCTTAGTTATCGATAATTCTTTAATCGTAGCTCATGCGTTTAACGTAGCAATTCAAAATTATTTTGTAATCGTATTTTGATGGAAACTTTCCTGTATCAATTAACTTTGTTAAATATTCAACTAAGCCATATTTATATAGCAACTGAGAACTATCCGAAATGAAAACAAACATTTGTTTATCATAGTGGTGCGTTAATCGAATAAGCCTGCTAGTTAAATGATCTTTGATAAGTATTGACAGGGTAGTCTACACAGCTGACTTAAATGTTGAAACCGTTTAAAGTCTGTGATAGGTTCTATGATTGTCATATTAAGCGTCATCAACACATATTTAGTGGAGATGTTCCTTTAACATTTTTGTTTTATACAGAAATGATGCGTAGTTTCAAATCTTTTCATATCCAGTTTAAAAGAAAGGCCATCGTGACGAACCCTGGCAAAGCCTCAAAACACAAAGATAAACGCGGGATGAGAACCCTCTTATAAATTGTAAACACACTCTTAATTCGAAACCAGTCATAATACATCATAGCTGCTTCTGAAAAACGCCTTGAAGTCTATTCATTTTGCCAATAATATTTTCGATACACTGCTCCAGATAGACGCAATTTACGACAAAATTTAATTATTTGGGTCATCCGTCCGTTTATTTCCTCCTTTGTGAAATGCTATTATGTGGCCTTTCTTCTTTTTATCCGAAATGTAAGTTTATTGTTAAACAATACCTAAAGGAGTTCTTCGGGCCCTCAGACCTTCCCTGTCGGTAAGTGTTTTAAAGCCGGATCAACACTTTGTTTCTATTCACTATTAAATCAATATTGTTCGATAGGCATGTAAAGAAAGTAAAAGTAGTACCCCCACTCTTGGACAATGTCCTCCCGGTTTCTATACAAAACGCCATTGAATTATTGTCTATCGCCTAAAACGAGCTTCGATAATCTATGTCTAGCATTAACATTTCTCCAAAAGTAAACCGAGCTGTCCTAGCTAAAGTTCTAGTCTACTGTTTAACCAAAGTAAATATTGTTCTACAAAAAATCTGTGTCTCTTCCTAAATGACGTTTCACATATATAGGGTATGTTGTATCACGGGGTCAACCAGCCCTACACCATACATCACGTGACAACAGCAAATATGGTTTTAAGAATGACCGAAACTTTTTTATATGCAATGCTTTCCTTGCATTTTCACTAATAACTTAGCATCATGTATCATAGAACATATCTGTGTCATTTGGAGCTAGCATTAGTTTATCCAATTACCCCAAGTCATTCATTAATGGATATTCATATAACTGTCTTTGTTTTCAATTTACCTTTTCCAATTAATACACTAAGAAATTTCATCTAATTCGTCTATGTGCATGTCAACATTTTCAAAACATAAAGAGCATAAAAAGGTTTTTGTCTTGAAATATTCAAACAACTACCATCCGCAACCTCACAATGCATAACATTATCAACTATTTCCATACAGATAAAGTCAAAAGTTGAAGTAGCAAAGCCGTCATACGATACAAAAGTTTAAACAGAACCTTTTAAAAAAATCAAATATTATTGGGTAGCGAAACTTACCCTCTTTTCATCATCTTGTAGTGTTTTCAGTTTCTTCTGAATTTTGTCAATGCTCAATAGACGTTTTTGCCTTTCTAACGCCTACAAAGTAATTTGAGGAACAATCGTAAAAGCATTATCAGCTTAGAAGATAGAAAACAAAGAAAAGGTAATGTTAGACGTGTGTAGTATAAATTAAGTCACAAATGATAAAAGCTGGAAAATAAAATTATTTAACTGTTTAAGAAAGAATGTCAGTAGCAAAAGTGCCGAAACACGCGAAACTGCTTTGATTATAACGATTAAAACATATATAAAGCGTAGATCATTAAAAGTGTCTTACAGAGACCCCTTTATATTCCAAGCTATTATCATCTCTCAGCACGATCAATCTTTTGTAAAATACCAGGACTTGCTGTACCTCGTCAATCAAAAACTGAAAAAGTAATTGATTTCCGTAACAGTATATCCTCTTAATGTTCGGCAAAAATTAATAAACAGCCTATGCTTTACCAAAAAAAAAAACTAATTAGTCATTTATAACATAAAATCGGGGTACCTAGACCTATGTGCACATCATTGTGTAACTTAAAATGTAAGCGGTGACACATCGCACGTATTAAAAGTTTTCAATATAGCAAAATTGTCATTTTTTTATTGTTTTGGATGTCCTTTTACATAAATCAATGTAACTAAGATAATTATTTAGATATAATTTAAAACAGGTCAACAACAGATGCGTATAGAGACCCCTATATATTCCAAGTAAACGACAGCAGTCCGAACGATCCATCTATTAAATACAGCCAGCACGTGTTGTTCCTCGTAAATCGACAACTGGAAAAGTAAGTTATTTCCCTAATAATAATAATTAATAATAATAATAATTAATAATAATAAGGAATAATCAATTAACTTTCAGACGCCAAATGTTTTAATATAATACAACATTTGACTACTCCGGAATTCGATGAACAATATTGTCATTAAAAGAAAAAACATCCGCGAAAGTAACATTCTTAAGTTAACCTTTTTAAACTAAGTGTTGCTATATTGAGCATTTAAAAAGATGTGAAAATGATATACGGCTGTAGTCTTAAATTAAATAAATTATATGAATGATAAATATTGAATCATTTCGGTTAAAAAAACTATGGGAACAAGTACACATCGTTTTTAGAATAATGAGTTTTTGTAACAAATTAGAAATCAGTCATGGATCATCACAATTCGATTTGTTTACTTCCTTAACAGATGTGCCGAAACATATTTTGTCACGCGAAATTGCTGGGATTATAACTATTCAAACACATATGAAGCGTAGATCATTAAAAGTGTCTTACAGAGACCCCTTTATATTCCAAGCTCTCCACATATCTCGGCACGATCAATCGTTTGTACAAAACCAGGACTTGTTATACCTCGTCAATCAAAAACTGAAGAGGTAAGTGATTTCCGTAACAGTAGATTACCTCTTAACTTTCGGCAGCAAGAACATGAGATATTCATATACAGCCTGTGCTTTTACAAAAAAAATCACTTTAATTCGTCATTTATAACAAAACATTCGGGGTACCTAGACCTATGTGCACAACATTGTTTAACTTAAAATGTAAGCGGTGACATATCGCACGTATTAAAAGTTTTCAATATAGCGAAATTGGCATTTTGTTATTGTGCCAGATATCCTTTAACATGGGAAATTGAGATATATTTTAAAACAGGTCAACCAAAGATGCATATAGAAACCTCTATATATTCCAAGCAAACGACATCAGTCAGAACGATCCATCTTTTGAATACATCTAGCACATGTTGTACCTCGTAAATCGACATCTGGAACAGTAAGTTATTTCCCTAATAATAATAATTAATAATAATAATAGTTAATAATAATAAGAAATAATCAATTAACTTTCAGACGCCAAATGTTCCAATATAATACAACATTGGACTACTCCGGAATTCGATGAACAATATTGTCATTAACAGAAAAACATCCGCGAAAGTAATAGTCTTAAGTTAACCTTTTTAAACTAAGTGTTGTTATATTGAACATTTAAAAAAATGTGAAAATGATGTATGGCTGTAGTCTTAAAGTAAATAAATTATATGAATAATAAATATTGAATCATTTCGGTTAAAAAACTATGGGAAAAAGTACACATCGTTTTTAGAATAATGAGTTTTTGTAACAAATTGGAAATCAGTCATGGATCGGATCAATTCGATTTGTTTACTTCCTTGTAACACAGATTATATCTTCCATGGATTTAAACAAAACCTTTTATAAAGGTTTAAGTAGATTTATAACTGAAAAGGGTCATACTCAACGAACAAATTAACTGACCGCAAAAACCTTTTCTCTTTGATTTGTACGTATATGTGGGCGTTGCCGAACATATGCATACCCATGCGTGATATTAAACACTTCAAATAAATCAATTAAAATAGTACAGCCGTTTAAATTAAGCAATAGTTACAAACTAAACTCTATATACTATATATATATAACCAGGTCTTGAAATGTTTCATAGAGAATCTAAATTTAAACTTGTGTATTTTTTTCTACACGTCCTTAATCGACACTCCCCTTTAATGAAAACTTATAAAATTTAAAAAAAAAACGTAATAAATATAGAACCTTCTTTACGATCATGGATATTGATGACATGAAAATGGTGAACATGTTCAATTTGGAGTAAACATATAACATATATTTACTTTTTATTACCTTTTTACAGTATCTTAAACATAAAAGTTAATAAAAATGTACGTTAACATATAACAAATAAGTTACTCAAACCTGCCTTGGCCAATAGTTCCAAATCGAACACGCATGCACAGTTGTATATACTTCAAAAAAGGATCAGCTTAAAAGGTAATTCAAAATAATATCGTCACTATAATGTTGCCTGTACAATGAGTTTGTTATGTTACTCATGCTTTTTCGTAAAACAGACTGCTTTGATTTTATATCAACCATGACCATAACAATTGATTAATAGGTCATTAGTGTTTATTAGTGTCAATATTTATATGAAAAGCTACAGAAACAAGCGCAATATCCTAACGTTTATACATAAAGCCCGTTTAATGACAAATGGTAAACGCCAAAGATATAGAAGACAAAAACAAAAGAGAAACATAAACAAGACACCCTGAACATCAGCACAAAACTCCCAAAACATAATAGTGCTAAAACATTATACAAAATATAGGTGAGTTTAAAAAGGTTTGTTGTGTACGTCAAGGAACGGACAGGAAGATACATTTATTGGGGGTTGAGCCAGTTTACGTGCACAACATCACTCTTACCCTAACAGTCCTGAATTCGTGTACAGACCTTTGTTACATTGGTTAAACTTGTTTGCAAGGCTAACTAACTCTCGCGATGTCATTGATCGTTCAATATTTGTTGAGAAAAAATCAGTGATACACGCGAACATTGATCTTCAATTTAAATTACCCTTCACTGCCCATCGTTGATAAATGTTTAAATGTATTGCAATTATCGGACATCAAAAAAACAATATTTTCCAGTTCCGCTCCAAAAACTCGCTAGATCTAGCGATCCTAAATTATCATAACTTTTGTTGCGCGTTTGACGTTTTGGAATCAGGAACAGTCTTGAGGTTTTTTGCCATGGCAATTAATGTAAGGATATGTTAGGAAAGGATAATCTCGTTTTAGCGTCTGTTACACGAGATATAAACTGTTGTCCGACAAATCAGGAGTATCCAATAACAAACATAATGTTAACACAAGAAAAACAATTAAGTTTATTTAACAATAAAATTGTCATACAAAATCTTAGTATATACAACTTAGTATATACAAATATTGTACAAACATGCTAGAAGCCTACACAAAATGATATAATAACACTTTAAAATGATAAATATACCAAAGAACATACAATATTAAAGACTTAATGCAAATAAAATCGAACGGCACATAATTTGTTTTTTTATATTGGGAAACAAGTAAGTGTAGACGTACAGTACCCAAATTCAATATTTCATTGCGCATAAAAAAAGGAAACAAATCGGTATATTTAAAAAAATCGCACATTGATATGTAAGAGAAAGTTCAAAGCAGTTTGTTTTATGATATAGATATATCCAACTTCTCACGACAATGCTGTAACTGTTCTATCAAGTTTGCCTTTATTAAAATATGATAACAGAGTAATGCCTTGGCTTCAATGAAGTTAATCTATAATCTGAACAATAGCTTAATATGTATGACAAAGATATGTTAATCCATCGCACAAAGTGATAATATATATTAAACAAGGGCAACACATACATATAAAAACACTTAAATTATTATTTGCAATTTGTTTCAAGAAAAATGTATCTCAACGTGTAAGTCGCTAAGTGAATTGATCTCTTTTAAGAAGTATAACCTATTTTGCTACCTAAATATTCGGATACACCCACAACGATTGCTTGTGTTATTTGTGTATAGGTTATGTTACGACAATGTTTTCAAGCGGAGGAAAGACAGCATTAGAAACAAACCCCACACAGTATGTTAACTATAGAAATACTTTGCATTAGATTGCATTAAATAGTACGTTGTATCATTGTATACATCGTCTTAGCCAGGCCATTTTCCAATACACGAAATCGAACATAAAAATGGGGATTATTCTTTTTATTTCGCAACCTCAATCAAAATGATTTGTCACGTATCCGATTAACACATAAAACATTTGTGTGGCTTTTCGATCATTCTACACAAACGATTTTGATATTATCAAATTTGTGACAAAGTTTTGATAACCGCTTCAGCATGAAAGGGTTACAATATATAACATGTCCAGCTGATATCGCATATGGTCTAGCCTATTATGTTTGTGACAAGAACAATCTTTATCATCGTTATCATTAATATCATGATAACTTTGGAAGGTTGAGATACCTTAACATATCAAATATTGTCAATATTTCAAATCAATTTCATTATTACCTTTAGCTTTTATAATTAAGTTGAAATATTTACTTATATGTTACTCTCGTGCAAATATTTACAAGCTCATTAATGGCTTCTCTGTCAATAACAAACAACTGCATACTGAACTGTTCCAGATTCAAAAATTATTATATTTCTATTTTTCAAGGTTTTGATATTCGGCTTTAAATGCTTTGATTTGAATAAATGTATGATATTGCAGAATTGTCATGCTATATTGCCACTGATCATTTATATAGTTTATCTCAGATTTGCACAATTAAGAACTATATTTAAGTTTTGTTTGTACATATGGTTATTTGTAGCTTTTGAGTTTCTTACAAAATTAATACAAAAGGCTGTGCTGATGTCAATTAAAGATGTCCATGAATACTTGAAACGATGTCGTTCATTTTTAGGCAATTGACATTTCACCCCAACTCAAACATGTCTCGTGGACCACTCGATTAAGTATCTAGTACATTAGAAGATAACGTTAAATTGGAATCGCCATCGTCTCCCATGTCATTTTACAACAAGTCTTCTGGTATACTTTTTGTGTCATACGTTCTCGCAATGTTGACCTCGGTGACTGGCGTGAACAAACTACATTAGGAGAAAGTGGGTTTCCAGTAGATGTATACCATAAATGAATTTTTCAAGCGGCGATCATTTTAAAATTAACGTAGCGTCTTTTAGTAGTTAGGGTAATGTGAAATAAATGATTTTATTTTCAAAATAATCATGACTGAGACTTACATATAGACGATAAGGTAACGAATATTGTTTTCATTGGGATTTATCTTTAAATACACTCATAGCGAAAATTATGGTAGAGGGGAGTGTTATTGCCAACATCAATTTGGACTAATTATTGCCAATCTATTGACGTCGTGAATATTCTGGTAATGATGCATTAAATCAGAAACAGTTAACTGACAAAGCTTTCAAAACTTTATAATTATGTGTTGTATTGTTAAAGTCAGGGCTATGGTCTAAAACATATACAAATATGACAGCTATGCTATACTTCGTTGCCACAGTTCTTAATTATTTTTAAGAAGTGCGAAAACACAGCAAAAATATCATTTGTAATTATATGTCTACTTCTCCGATATATTTTCAATGTAAAGGCTTCTTTTTTGAACAACATATGAAAACGTTTACAAGTTCGCATGCTTATATTACATTACTATAGGTGTGTGTATAAAATTTGTACCCTTTAATATTCAACAAATTTTGAAAGATTTTTGCGACATAATTGTCATGCTATTTCTTAAAGCCAAGCGATTTCCTACTGTCATATAATACTGCAGTCAAACGTGTGCAGTCCGGGACACATCTGAAAAATGAAGCGGCTATTCTATGTCTATGTAGAGTGGCGATATACTGATAGGTGCATAATGTCTATTTGTAATAGTGTTATACTCTTAATCTATGTCAATTTGAATCGTATCCATGGGTCGTTTCACATGTTGCTTGTTAATGTGTAAGCTAAAATGCTTTCCCTTTTGTTTCCACTTTATATTATTGGGTAAGTAGTAAGTTATGCATGATTATCAACTTTATTTATTTATTTTCATATTCTTTAGCCTTAAAGGTAGCAGTCGAAGCATAGGTAACGTTTTCAGTGTAAAATGAATTCATGTTATCCAGAAAAAGTTTTCGCCTATGCCTATTTTTCTTTTTAAACGAAACTAATAACTTGTATTTTCATGTTCTCAACCCCGCTCAAATTGGATCTTGCAAATATCAGACAAACAAAAAACTACCCTATCACTCGAAAACAATGATTTTGATACTATCAAGTTTGCGTCGATTTTTGATAACAGCGTCACCAATATGGGTTAAAATATGTAACGTGTCCATTGTTTGTGTAGCCGTGAAATCATGTGATGACATAATGTCGCCGTATAGGATAAACAATTTGTGGATGGTATAGTTATCGCAGTTATAATCTTGAGCATTCACGTATTAAAGATTGTCCTAGAGACAGATGTACATACGTGCAAAAATACACAAAATATGAAGTCCGTTGAACAGTTACTGTTTAACACACTTTAAATGATTTAGTTTAAAACTATTTAAAACGTATGAAAAATGTCGAAACCTTAATTGTGTCGGTCTTTGAGCTAAACTTAATTATATCCGAAGTTTTACAAAAATACATTTTACTGGTCAAACCACTCGCGTCCGTCAAAGATAATCAATTCTACGAGCTTGATGGGATCATTTATAGGAAAAGTACTATTATGTGAGTGAAAAAGATTTCTTATAGTACGATAAATACGAAAATAATATAATTGCCAAAACATCTGTCGAGAGAGTGTCTTTAGATCTACAGCGCAATCTTTGAGACGACTGAGACTTGTGCGCAATGTCTGCGTTAATGTATTGCATTCTCAAAGGGTATCATTACAGAGACTAGTTTCATGCACACAGTTAGCCGATTCCAGCTTTTTATTTCTTCTCTCTTTTTTAAACTGTTCATCATAATGTTCATCTTCATATCCATGTGTTGTGAAATTATCTGAATGCAATAATGACTTCGGTGAAATGAAGAAAAGCGACTTTTAAAGATTTTTTTTCTATTTAAATATTGCTTTGCCTTTGATATGTTAGTTGCGTACTTACGTTTATAACATGCTATTTTCTTTTTTTGATACGGGGTTTTCTACAAATTATTTACAACAGCTGGTAGTAACGAATTAACATGATTCTGTACAATTATAGCTTTTGCTATGCGCGCTATGAGGTATGAGCATAAAATTGACGAGATCTGTATGAGTGTAATAACTTTTAAACAAAACGCTTTCAAAATAAGAAATGATTTTGATGTTCATTAACGCAAGGGAATAACTTATCTTAAGAATATTTACTTATCATCCAACTTGAGGAAGTATGGTACTTGTCAAATACTCGAAGAGTGTTAAGGACCGTCGAACGATAATAAGCCTGATCCGGCATAACTACGAACGCTATTTTGCAACAAGGTTTATGATATCCGCAATGACTCTGTGGATGTTTTTGACACCGAGAACAAGCCGAGACATGCGGAAATATGAGACAATATGAAAGATAGGGAATGTGTTCATGACGTTTTAAGCCGTCAAACAATTTAAGCAGTTAAAATGTTCGTTGGTACTTCCTGACAATATACGAAATACCAAGAAACTAGTTAGAATTAGCACATTGTCCTGAAGATACTGTTGGTTATGTCGTTAGTTCATTACATGGGTATTTAAAAGTTTTGTTGTTGTCTTCTTTTCTTGGTTAACCCTAAGGTATAGCTAAAGGTACTTGATAAACATTGAGAGCATATGCTAATTGTTGTTATTTTAGTCCCTTTGAAAGATCCAACAGGAATGTTATTATTGTGCTGCAATTATTCATCTTTTAGGTTCAGGAATATATGTCTCTTAAGTAGATCTTTCCTATTTGTCCCACTATATTGTGCCACTGGGGTCTCATGATATATAGGTCAGTTCCGCTTAGACCGATATCATTTTTGTAGCACTTTCAAAAATTTGGAATCATCAATTCCAGGTATTCTACTTGTTTGCTGTGTAGGTTTCATGTTTCGTGTCGAAACAGTTCAGTGAACGTTGATATGTTTCATAGGGTAAAATAATCGAGTTTTGAATACCTGACATTTTATAAAGTCCCGTAGAGCTGCTTCCACAGATTTCAACAGTTGAGTTATAACTGCGCCTTGTTAACAAAGCAGTTCTGTCTTACCACTGATCTTCGTATAAATAAGTCAAATAATGCTTCTGTGTTTCTTGAACCTCGATTGATAAGATGTTCTGATTTGTAGTATACTTGGAGTAAGTACACCACTACTTGGGCCAATGCTCACAGCTGATCTTTGTTGATGGTATCCAACAGTTTTCATTGTTGTTCGGAAATGGTATTCATTCAAAGGAGACTCCAATTTTGTTGACATGTCGACTCAACTTAAATGACCAAGTGTCTCTTCCTCTTATAACCTCTTGTAGATGATTTGGTTCTCGAGGAAGAAATACATTTGTTCTTTTTGGGGTTTTGTTTGTCACCCATTGACGTTAAAGCCAAAAAGATATATCCATAGCAGTTTTTTGTAGCGTCTTGATATCCCTCCAAGAACGCACTGACAATGCTTGGAAATATTTGAAGTCCTAACGTCATGATGTTTTGATCCCCGTATAATTTTGAAGAGAACCGTTAACCAGCTTTTTGGAAGCAATTGATCTTGCTTAAGTTTCTTGTTGAAATAGTGCCTGTAACAGGTACATAACAATAAAGCATGCATTGGTGGCACCCTTGTGTATGTAGCAACTGTGTTGAATTACTATCTTCCACCTGGTGTTAAAGGTCGCCTATAACTGTGAAACAATGTTCTCCATTCTCCATGTTCCATCTCCGTTTGTTCTTGGTAAAGTTAATAAAGGTTTGTTTTCTCCATCTCATCGAAGAGGGTCTACACTGTAGCACCATAATTTTTTTGGTGGCTCTCTCCCAAACATGGAATCGAAATGATACAATAAACGATACACCCACCAGCTTTTACCATATCCGATTGGCCCCTTTAAAGTCATACAAGAACAGGCTTTGTTCGGAGGTAAAGCCGTTTAAACGGTCATTGAGCGTGGTTCTACATTGTTGTTATTCTGCATCGGCGACGGCGGCGGCGATAATGTGCAATTGTGTTGTGTTTTGTGACCATTCTATGTTTCCTATTCTTCTCTATTAATTTCTTTTGTCGCTACATATTATACCATGGTAAGTCACTGTAATTGATTATTGAGCTATCGGATCTGTCACCATCTGTTTCACACTGTCAAAATTGATCATTTGACTGTTAGTATAAAAACCCAAATAACGCGTTTCTTTTCCGTGTTGGTTCTGAAAGCGTAAATCTTGGGACCAACGGATACAAAATCTACAATATGTAAACCTCCATCCAATACATCTGTATGCTTTCTAAAGTAATCAATCGTCAGGGATTCGTACTGACCGGGTCGACTTACAAAAATGACACTATTCCTTTGTAGAGTCAACACACGATAGAATTTGTTTCTGGTCAAAGAAGTGGTAAAAATGGCCAGGTTTATGTTGGATTTGTAATCTTCGAATAGACGATCGTTTTATACGTCCATTCTATTTGAACTGTGTCCGCGACTATGACGAAATCCTGAGGTTGTTTCATAGAATCAGTGAAGAACTGAAAGAATTTGTTAGCTTCGGATTCGTGACAAAACTTTTTTGAAACATGTTGAGACCTTGACCACATTTACTCAAGCTACTTTGGAGGCATTTTTCTGCTAGAGCGAGCAGTTCTGGATTTTTCACAAAAGCTTCTCAGTCTAAAGAAGCGCCTTCCTTTTCAATATAGAGTTTATTGTATTTCAGAAGATTTACTCCATTCTGGTAAACAACTGGCTTTTTTCAAACTTAAGGAAGGTGTTGATGACTTTAGCATACAACCTAACTTCTTGGGTCGTAGGACAATATTTTGTTGTTTACTACCAATGTAAAGAAACGTATTTTTAAGACGTCTGATCGTTTGTACTTCAGGGTCACACCAGTTTCCCGTCAAAGAGATGCGTTCTTTGACGATGACACAAAAACAATCAGCAATGAAACCTAACTATCAAACACAGGGTTCACTAAACCAAAATGTTATCCATTCATTTTGAATTCCGGGCTCATTGCCGTCGACTTTGTTTTGTTTTATAATCACGCCATGTAGATTTTTGAAAATTCCGCAAAATATATTTTAAAAAATCACGCAATTTTTTAACATTCCCGCCAAAACCATTTGAAAATTTCGTCATTTTGGCACAAGCACTGAATGTGTCGTAGAATAGACGTTTTTACTACTCATAATATTAAAAAACGCAATAAAGCTACCAATTATTAAAATAAAACAAAACATTATAAACAGTAAAACTAAATACTAAAAGTATATACGAATTTTCCACATATATATATTGCATCAGCTAAAAGTTTAGAAATAAAAACTTCCATCAAACTAGTAAAAGCAAGAAAAACTATTAATGTAGTTTCATTAGGATTATATAGATAATTTGCTTGCACGTTTAATGTTAGAACATTGTTTATATCCTTTTAGAAAAGTTTTGGTTATTTTTACGTTGTAGTATTAAAAGGGCTATAACTAAGTATGAATACTTAAGATGTACTAGTATCATGATGCACTCAAAAACAAAGACAGGCATATCGCTTGTGTGCAGATAAAACTATATATTGGCGCTTTTTTATCTAAGACCACGTAGCTTTAATTTTAAGACCATTTTAAATTGTCTACAAATCATTCACTGTGTATGTTTATTATCATTAAAGTCCTTCTATGATTTAAAAATGATATTATATTAAATAAAATATGCATGAACCGTTTTTGCGATCACTGCGGAATGGCAGATTGTGACTTTATAATTATATAGATAAGTTGAATAAACAGTGCATTTGAGATTCCATCTTATGTCATATAAATATGGTAATCTTACGTGTGAGGTATAGTAAATATTACTCTATGATTTTTCTTTATGACACATGAATCGTTTTCGTATAACATATTTTATGCACATTTGAGCTTGAACCTTATCTTCATGAGTGTATATTTTATCATCCAAACTGCAATCACACCGCTAAAATATAAAACATGACTGTACCGGTGTTTTCACGGTGACATTGCCCCGGCGAAGAGCACCGATGACTCGTGATTTCGTGCTATACATAAAACTCGTTCACTTCATGTTTTTGCAGTTTAACTAATCCAAAAAGAACCTTGGCAGGTATTAAGAGTTGGAATGTTTTCAGTTGTTAGCTTTTTAGTGGTTATGTGACAAAATGTTTGATTATAATACTTTGAAAGTGGTAACATCTGGAGATAAAATCTGTATTTGCTGTGAACTGTTGAAGAAAATAACTCTAATTTGTTATTGAACTTAAACTAGTCCAAACTGTTTACATAAAGAAAGATCCTGTAGAAGATTGTGCTTGCAGTCATTACATAAAGATAGGACATTAAATCAAATATGGCTGATATTACATCTGGGCCTTGTCTGCTTTTAAAGATAGCAGTTTCGTTGTGGTATTTACATTTTACGTTTTACGTACAATACGTAAATGACAGTATCAGGTACAGAAGCTGATTTGATATCAGAACTATTTGCAATACGATATATAACGATACCCCTAAAATGTCCCTGATAGTTAAAGATAACAGGTTTTGCATGTAGATCAATTTATTTTAAATGAATTTCAACAACCTGTAATCTTATTGCTGTATTAAGACTGTATATTTTAACACAAGATCATTGAAAATACGGCAGTTGTATTTGTGCTGTATAAACTTAGAACGGACCTGTATACGGCTGTTGTATTACAACATTAATAATGCGATATGTTGAAGCTTCGAGTATTTTTATTAAAGTGCGTTACAAGTTTGAAATCGAAACAAACACTTTGTACAGATTTTCTTACCACAACAAGCCATAAATGAAATTAATCTTGAGTATATAATTTTTCAACCATTTTGAACACATATGGCTTAAGGATTTTAGCAATAACATAGGCTTAAAATAAAATATTTTACGAATGAAAATATAAGCAGTGAAAGTACACAATTTAAAGGATGAACATATAGAAACAGTGTATGTAAACTTTTTTGAAATGCGAATCTACCATAGCAAACTATAATAATAGTAGTTAATCTGTAAAGTACGCTTGTTCATTGTACATCTATGCATGCCACACATCAGCGATTCGTTCATGCTCAAACTCTCAAGGAAATTTCTCGTCGTAAATTATAAGGATTATTTTTGAGCTTCCATTTAAATATCCATCTGAAACAACAACAACAACAACAACCATTTATAACACACATAATCCAGTCATAAATGCGTTAAACTGAAAAACGATATAAGTCAAATATGAGAGCACTAAAATTTGTAAATTGTGGATATTTATGATTGCCAGTAAATATCATATAAATATAATCAAAGAAATCATATTGATACTTTCACTGTTGTTATTTCACTGTTAAAACCCCATATTTCATCGTAAAGCATGAAAGAAATAATCACGTTATTGGTTTAAGAGTGGTTTTGAAAATAAAAGATGAAATATAATTTGTGATTGGTCAACTTTTTGGTCAAATAGGCAAGCAGTATAATCAGGAGTTTAACAAGAACTCGCCTTTGTATTGTGAGACAATTACTTAATTATTAGTAATAGGTTGTAACCTACCTTCCCACATGTTCGTGATGCAATAACTCAAGCAATTCTTTATTTTCGTGTGGTCAAATTTCACTAATATCATTATACACGTTGCGTTTTCTTCGCATGTCGCTTTCGTTGGTATTAGCTGTTCAAATGCCTCAAATTCTTTGTCGCCTGCATTGTAATTGTGGACGAATATTTCCTGACAAATGATGCAAGACTTAGACGAAACGTTTGTTGTGAACTAACACAGAAGCTTGATTCCAATCTTATTGGGAACCTTTAGCTTATATTTAGTAATGATAAACACTAAAATCTTACAATCAGCTACAAGTACAATCATTTATATACAATTAATACGTGCCTCTGGCATTAATTTCTAATCCGAAACAATCAATTTTACTCTGTTATATGCATATCATATTCGTTATCGGTAGAGAGGATCCTTTTAACATATATTCCAATTTATATATATACTTACCCTTTTATCGTCATCTTTTAAAGTATCCAGTTTATTCCGAATTTTGTCAATGTTCAGTAGAAGTTTTGGTTTGCAAAACACCTACAATAACATTTGCGAAATGAATAATAAATGAATTAGATTGAATTTAATAGTGTAGAAGAAAGAGACGTTAATATTTTAAATGTGTAGCGCAAGGTTTTATGACACAAATAATTATAACTGCAAAGAGGAATCTGCGATTTAACTGTTTATGAACAAATGACAGTAGCAGACGCGCCAAAATTGATTTTGTCATCCAAAAATACGACAATTATAACTATTGAAACATATATTTGAAAACAGGTATATCAAATTGTGGTACAGAGACCTCTATAAATGATATTCCCAGCAAATAACAGCTGTCCGCACGATCCATGCCAGTACACATTCTACGTTGTCAACAATTAATATGCTCAATATGTCACTAAAATTTACATGTAAAGAAGATATTATTCAAAGAAAACAGTAATGTTCTGTCATTATGAAATATAAGAATATGTGCATTTTTTTATTCGCCGGAAGTTCTATTACAAGGCGAAATGTGTCAATTATCATTAATGAGACTTATTTAGGAAAATCAGGTCAACCGAGGAATCGAATACAGACCCCCATATATTTCCAGCAAACAGCAGCTCTTCGCACGATCCATCTTTTGAGATCAGCTAGTAGATGTTGAGCCTGGTGAATCGACAGCTGAAAAGTAAGCTTTAATCGTAATAGTGAATCATCACCCAATTTACAGACGTCAAAAATTCAACATAATACTTCATTCTACTCCAAAGATAGCTCAACTAAACTGTCATTTACAGCAACAGCATTTGCGGAAATACTTGGTTTATGTGAACCCTGTTGAATTAAGTTATGACATATTGCACAATAAAAAACATGTTAAGAAGGTATGATGGGTGTAGTCTGTAAGGAAAATAGAGTATATGAATCACAAATATAGGATCATTTTGGTTAAAAAATTCGGGAATAAAGCGACCATACTTAAAGGTAAGTTGAGTTTTACGGAACCAGATAAACATCAGTCATGGATTGACTTGATTTAAGCAGAATTATGTATGTTAGTTTCTTACAACACAGCATATATTTTCCGGCGAATTCAACACTTACTGTAATCATGTTTTGAAGCGTTTTATATTTGAAAAAGGCCATACTCAACGAAAAAAATGATTGACCACATAAACATTTCTTTTGTATTATCCTTATCGCTAGGTGTTCACTAACAGTTTTAAGAATAATACGGGCTTACTATACAACACTTTAAAGAAATCAATAACATAAAAATATCATAGCCTTTTTGATAAACAATAGAACACATTCAATGTTGTAAATCGACAATTGGAAAGCAAGTGATATCCGCAACAGTCAATTATCTCTAAATGTTCTGTTGCCAGAAATTTTGATAATAATAAACAGCTTTTGCTTATACAATATGATATACTAAATTGCAATTTATAACAAATCATTCGCGAAAATACTGGACTTATGTGGAATATGCTGAGTTAATAATGTTAGAAGTGACATATTGAGCATACCAAAATTTACATGTAAAGAAGATATTTTTAATATTGCCACAAGACAAGGTTTCGATGATGCTACAGACGTCGATCTTGAACAAGGGAGGTAAGTGTGTGATGACAATTTAAAAGGAGTTCTATATGGGGTCTTGTTTTATCATTGCCCGTTGGCACGATAAGGATACCAGTATGGCCAATGTTTTCGATCCACTTATCTAAGGTGGGAGAAATATTTATTTTGCAAAAAAATAATTGTCAATGATTATGAACAAAACAAGATAGGACGTAGTAGCAACATGCGTTGTCTTTGTCATACACACTACTACAAGCAATGGGTTGTTTCCGGACTTGATAAAATATGAGAAAGTAATATTTTTATTTGAATCAGGTACCAAAACGGATGAAATTGAACTATGAACGTATTCAAATATTACTTACAATACTAAATGTTTTGGGAAGGAACGTTGGTAAACTGTTTTACTAGAAAAATGGGAAGCTTTTTTATATCCTTTTACAAAAACCAATAAAACACTGGCATTTTTGTAACATACGATGCACGTCGGACGTTGAAATCAGCAAACTGTAATTTAAAATATGTTAAAGGATTTTGAAATGCTCACTTATAACATGAGGGTCCATTTTCTACCTTTATTTTAATCACTTGCAATAAAGGATATTGGACATTAGCTTCATAAATCTCTAGACTGGTAAAAGAAAAATTGAAAATAGTATATCCTAATTTGTCAAAATGCATCGTTTTTGGAAAGTTATTAAAAACATCTAGTAGTATATTAAATCTGTTTGATCATAAGCGTTTGGCGACTCGATATTAGCCTCAAGATGCATTATCTGATAAATGTTCACATAATATTTGACTAATTACGAAAGAAATGTTTTTGAAATACCAACTGAACTCCATACTGGATCACTGACTCACAATATGCTAACAGGTAGATAAGTGGCCGGAGGAAAGCGCTTTGCTAAAAGTAACTGAGCAGTTGCCGGATTATACTGGATAGATAACATACGTCTTTAAATAACCTAATCAAATGTTATTATAAAGAAAAGAAGCTCCTGTTTCTGATTGTACTACAGTACTATATAATAATAATGACAATATATTATATATGATGCAAGTATTTTCGAATGAACAATTATCAAATTTATTATGTGTAATTCACAGATTAGTATTCGCTCGTGCTTTTGTTATATATATATACTTTCAAGTCTACGACGAAATACGATTTTGCAAATCATTAGGCCAGACTTTTTTGTCTTTAGATTTTCGGGAGATTCTAAAAAACACATTGTTAAGGAGAACAACAAATAAAGGGATAAAAGGTCTTAAAGGCAAAATAATAAGCATAAAACGCATTTTCTCGCGTTATTTGGCTTAAATCATGAAATCAAAACACGCATCACCATATAGTTTCAAAAACGTAACTAAAGACCCCTATAAAAGATTGAAAATTAATATTGTCATGAACTTCAACCTAAATTGCTTATTAAAAACTGCTTATTAAAAATAATTTTAACGGATATATACTCGTTCCAATGCAACTTGGTGTGCATATAGTATAACAAATCATTAATGCCAATCATTTGAATTAATTTTCATTTTCATTAGGAATTCAAGCCAATGCCATGTTTTAGGAACATTGATAAATATTAAAACTGTTTCTGAAGTTTATCACTTTCAACGTACTGTTTTATCCAGTTATAATACTACTCTTAATAAACGTATCCAGTAATTGGATTTTTCAAAAGATGTAAAATTGTGAACATTAGGGAAAATGTTGAAGTATGAAACATATACGTGTTACCAAAAAGTTAAGATGGCCATCACTGACCTGACATACGCATCTCCTATTGATAGTCAAGCAATCCAACAAAGTTTCAGAAAAAGAAAGGATGTTAATTGGATTTTACTTCTTTAACAAAGAGAACCTTGACCATTTAGTATGGTATTCATGTAGAAATGTTTATCAAGTGCAGTCCTTGCCCTGAGGGACATACAATCTCACTCCAAATGTTTGGCATATGTGTGACCCACAATTATTCACAATCCATACACTATGTGCTTTACCAGTGAACAACACACTTTACAAATACAATACGATTACAAATAGCCTTATCACTGATATAAGAATTTATCATGGAAAATATTTTGTATAACAATTTCATTTTCCACGTTCACATTATTGTTTCAATGCATAGTAGATATGTCAACATGTCTATTTCTTATAAGAAAGTAATTATGGTCTAATGATTTACTTTACTTCACCGGCTTTGGTTAGCATCCTACTGAATCCAACATACGTGTTATAACTGAAGTTGTTCTGCATTATTGAGTTGAATGATAATAATAAAACGTTTTGGAGACGCTTATTAAAAAACAACAGCCCAAATAATGTAAACAAAAAACGTCTTCCTTTTAACATGCAAATAATTAAGTAATCAGCAATTCACGTGATATGCAAATTTCTTAATGACGTAATGTGCGATAGATTTAGATTAATGTTAAAGCAAATTTTGGTTTTGTTGTTAATTGCCATACATTTTATTGTAGAAATGGTTAGGAGAAGTCACTTACAAATAATGATGTTTACTTTACATATCTAAAAGATAATAGGATTAAATTTCACTAAAGTAACAGCTTTTGATTATTTAACCGAATACCTGCGTATAAGTTTTATGATTAATTTTTGCTCACTTTCTATATGCATTGTTGTCGTATCTTAGGCACAGACAATAAATTCAAAGTTAATTAATCAATATTTTCCGAAGAACGGTTGATTGCAAGACTTAAACTAAACAGACCAAAGACCGACATAATTTTGTTGCTTGTGATATGGTCAGCATTTTTTAGATCATTATAAATAGCATATGTCGTATTGGTGGATTAATACAAAATATTATGGAAAATTCATATATCGGTACATACGTTAGCATCTTTGAACTAAAGACTATTCCCTTTCTAAAAAAATGTACCAGTGAAAACCCTTAAACACATAATTGTGAGTTTACATATTACTTATTGTAAAAGGAATTTATTTCGGGGAGTGCAGTGAATATAAATAATAACAACTCTTTTGACTCAGGTTTATCAATGTTTTTCAATATTACAACTTATATATTGTGTCTTATCCGTGATTCATTTATAAATATTGCATGATACTGTAAATAGAACATTTTACATAAAACGTTAGTTTGCATATAATATATGTACTTGTAATAACTATTTACAGTATCTTAAACATGAAATAAATTAACAACGTAAGACATATAAGATATTAACTAATCTCACCAGTTCATGACAATTCTTCCAAATGCAAAAGATAAATATGCATCCGCTTCCAAAGTAAAGAAAATAATTGTTTTCACTATAATATAGTCTACGCAATAAGCTCGGTATATAACTCATACTTCTTCGTTAAACTGACTGCTTTGATATTATCAGTTTGATAACAACCAAGACTGGGACAATATTTGATTATAACATTAGTTTCGTAAGCCTCAAAATCTTTTTAAGATTATAAGATAATTATGTAAACATGATATAAAAATAATATCGTTAAAGATTTGATTATATAAAAATAGTGGAGTTCACGGCCATTTAAATCATTTAAGATTACTATAAACGGCAAATAAAAAGAAAATGATTTTAAGTGCGTTTATTGGAACTCTTTGACAGTCTTATCCATTCATTCCCATAGAGGTTTCTGGCTGGGACTGGCAATCGTCAGTTGAAAACTCTGTGTTTTATCGGTCAAATTAGGCGTTTGTCGAACAGAAGAATTTCACACTTCAGAACAGTCGTAAGTGTATTTTAAACCACCATTAACCGTTGGTAGTCATTATTTACTCCAACGAAGTCGAGCGATCGTCGAACGATTACCTGAGGTATATTTGACATATGATCACTTAAAAAATTACCATATTATTGTCGATCTTATATTTCAAACAGTTGCAGGATCAACAATCAGTAGTTTAATGGTTGTTCTTCGATACCATTCAAAAGCAGATGTCAAATGTGACCTTGATTTGAATTCATATAGCATGCGATCATTAAGATTCGTAGTGGCACAACATATTATGCCAAGCATGTTCATTGAGCTTATACCCTCAACTTTGTTTGTGATGATTAACTGATACTTTTGTAACGTCTGTTGAGCTTTTTGTGTCTTGTTTAGTATAATATTTGGGATCGATCCTTTTCTATTTGAGAACGATATTGGTAACTTTTTAGGCTAAATGGCTTGCAGTTTTCATTGTGTCATTATTAGAAGAGAAACTACATTTGTAAAATTTATTTCGGATAATTGTTATTTGTATGAAAGTATTTACTTAAAATTGAATGACATTATAAATCTTAATAGTTCGTTGATTAAATATAGTATGAAATCAGTTTTTCTTATCAATGGGGTTGAACTATTAGCTTGAAGATGTATATCGGTCTGAACATGATACTCATAAGTATGATCTTGCCCTAATCTATACTCTATAGCACACACAATTGGTATATCGATATATATGACATGATATGAAACCGAACGAGCATGTATTCATTTCAAAGCCAACTACGTATGGCAGAGGTATTTTATTTCCAATACTTTTAACGAGTTTGTACTTGATTCAGATTGGTATTGTTATGTTTTTACCAAAGTTAATCCATGTCATAAGCAATACCAATACATGTATAATAACAAATAATGAGGACTTCATCGCATCATATGACAAAATATAATACAAGAGCATCGAATACATTAAGATAACACTGTAATAAGTCCATACAATTTACAAATGATTTAAGAAAAATCTCAAAGTATTCATCATATTATGAGAAGACGTTACTCTAGTATGTATTGCTTAAGAAAAATGACTTATTTCATCAACTGTAGAGATTCAGTTAACCCAATTGAACAACATTACAAACACAACATTGTGTTGTTAAGTTAAGCAGCTAATCAACCAGTTTTGTGAATCCAAGTTTTATCGTTTAAACTGTATGAAATAAAACCTTTATTTACTAAGTCAATGTAGTACATTAAGCTTCATTTCTTCGAAGACTTTCAGCTTGATTAGTTAAAGTTTGAATGTCATCAAAATCAATAATGTCTGACAACATCTTTGACTTCGATAGATATAACAAAATCGAAGACAAATGATAAAGATTACTAAAATTCATGTCCTGATGATCTGCATTGTAATCTTCTACTTTACAGAAGCTCATGCCGATTTCATGATGTATAACATTATACATAAGAGGCTAATCGCTTTAGGACAATTTGATAGGACCATTAACGATTAAATCTCTCTGATATTTAGATCATCAGATGTTAATCATATTTTTGATCATGACAACAATCAGACAGTGTAATGGAAACATCACGATTTAGCAGTTGTAAGCAGCACAAATTGTTTACTTGCTTCCACAACGCCAAATCAAACTATGTATGTCATGGGTCCATCATTTAAAATCGGCAATCATACCTGGCAAAAATTTGGTTTCCGGCGTGCGCCTTTTACGAGTAGTTTATGAGAGCTTTTTCTTGTCAAACTTAGCTACAAACAAGACCACGCTACTGGTTACCTAAGGGAATAACACACAAACACCGTTAAAATACTTTATTTGTCTTATCGATGTTGCACAATGTCATATCATATTTATAATTTATCTTAATTATATAAATATGTTTAATATTTGTATTATCGACAAGTTTTTGAAACCAATGGATATCCTTTCGATATGGACTTGAACACTTGTAAATTATTCATGATATGTTATCAAATTATCAATTTGATGTAAATAAAATATTACAAATATGTGCGAACTTTTCTAATCAATTGTTGGTAATGGTGATATTTAAGCATAAGTACATACATTTTAAAATCGTACCACACAATTTTATGACTAACTTCAAATCATTTTACCAGGAGATGATGTAATACATGATTATAGAAATATCGAACTCTATTTACCAATATACCTGCACTTTTGAAGTTGTTAAACATAGTACTTAGCACAAACCTGTGTTTAAGTTATTCTAATGTTACGGTTTCACTTTTATAATAAACCGTGTGTTTTGCAAATAACTTTATGTGTATGTCTTATATCGTGCAGCATGCATTAACTGAATACAGTACTCAGAAGGCACAATTCTATTTTTATTTTACGTATTAGAAATAACAACATTATAGTTATATTCTAACTGGTTTTAGAAGTATACACATTTTAACAATCCGTTTTATTATAAATCGTAGCATCTGTTGAAAATGATTTAAATAGTGACATGATTACAAAAATTTAACAAACATCGGCGGCACATACAAATTGTTATTGTCAAGTAACAACATACCAATAAAACATAATAACTTGTAAGTTACTGGAAAACAAAAAGTTATATAATGTGTCAGCTAAGCATTGTTCGATATAATTACATCTTCTTTGGATATTTTGAGCTTCTTATCTATTTTGAAATAATATTGGTTTTAACGTATGCAGAGTACGCATATGTATAAAAAGGCTTTGCCCTTATGAAAATAGGTTTACCCCTCTTATCGTGTTGTTGATGTCATCTTCTCGTTTCGTGTCTTAGCATCGTGTACGGCGTTGTACAGAGCAGCAAACAGGTACATGTTTTTAATTGTGTCTTGTTTCCTAGCACTTTCGCCATGATAATTCACCACTGGAGCGATATTTTCTCTTGAAACGCCGATGACCTTTTCTGCGATCGAAACAACGTTATCTACCCTCTCGGAATAGTATAGATTTTTTATATCCTTCTCTATATCGTCGCAGTGTGTTATCACAACAACAGTTGCTGTATCTAAAAAATGTAAGAGTTTCATTAAGATATATGTAAACAATCAAAACTATAATACTTGCCGAATGGTGGTCATTTGACAAAGGCAAAGTTGCACAAAGATCAAGGCACAGATATACAAGAATCAAGGCACAGATATACAAGGATCAAGGCAAATATGCACTTAAACTAATGCAAGATGAAAAAGGGCCAACAAGAAAAAAATGCACATGTATCGTGGCAAATATGCACAATGTTTTAGGCAAAAATGCACAAGGATCAAGGCAAAATTGCACAAGGATCAAGGCAAAGTTGCACAAGGATCAAGGTAAAGTTGCACAAAAGTTCAAAAAAAGTTGCACAATGATATAGGCAAACATGCACAACGATCACGGCAAAGTTGCACAAGGATTAAGGCAAAGAAGCACAAAAATCAAGGCAAAAAATGTACGAGTATAATATACAGATATACAAGGATCAAGGTTAAGATGTACAAGGATCAAAGCAGAGTTGCACAAGGATCGAGGCAAAATAATATTGTATTAAAATTTAAAACTGATTGCGTAGTTTTACGTAAACTAAACTATTTGTGGCGCATGTATCATAGCTAAGTCACGTAAGTAGTATAAAGTATGGGTAAATATTTATTCTGAAAACTGCCTTATGCCGTTGTGATTGAAACATAACTGAGAAAAATAAATAATAGTTCTCACACTTCCTACCACTCATTGTTTTCTTTCAAACAATCAGTAATCTAATCAAGACAAAGATCAAGTAAAAAACATCTCGAGGATAAGGCAAAGTTGCAAAAGGATCAAGGCAAAGTTACACAAGGATCAAGATAAATTTGCACAAGAATCAAGTTGAACAAGGATCAAGGCAAAGATGTACAATGATCAAGGCAAGGTTGCACAAGGATCGAGGCAAATATGCACAAAGATCACGGCAAAATCGCACAAGGATCAAGGCAAAGTTGCACAAAGATCAAGGCAAAGTTGCACAAGGAACAAAGCAAAGAGGCACAAGGATCATTGCAAAGTGGCACAAGGATCAAGGCAAAATTGCGCAAGGATCATGGCAAATATGCACAAGGATCACGGCAATGTTGCACAAGGATCGACGCAATGTTGCACAAGAATTAAGGAAAATTTGCACAGGATCATGGCAAAGTTGCACATGGATCAAGGCAAGAATGTACGAGGATCAAGATAGAGATATTTAAGGGTCAAGGTAAAGTTGCACAAGGACCAAGGTAAAGATGTACAAGAATCAACGCAAAAGTGCACAAGGATCAACGCAAAAGTGCACAAGGACAAAAGCAAACGTGCACAAGGATCAAAGTAAAGTTGCACAAGGATCGAGGCAAAGTTGAACAATAATCAAGGCCAAGATGCACAAGGATCAAGGCAAAGTTGCACAAGGATCAAGGTACAGATGCACATGGATCAAGGCAAAGTTGCACAAGGATCAAGGTACAGATGCACACGGATCAAGGCAATGTTGCACAAGAATCAAGGCAAAGTTGCACAAAGATCAAGGCAAAGTTGCACAATATTCAAGGCCAAGATGCACAAGGAAGAAGCCAAAGATGCACAAGGATCAATGAAAAGATTCATAAGGATAAAAACAAAGGTTCATTATCCTTATGGAAATGGCTAAAGAAAGGAAAGACGCTGCACAACTCTTCAATTATCGCCATTGATATATCTTGAGGTAACCGCTTTCAATAGGGCAGTGCAAATATACTCAGTGACTTTCGTATATAATGCAATTATATTTAACAATTAAAATGGTTGCGGCTATCCATCTTCAGTCAAATATGTATTTATTGATATATTACCTCTAGACACGGTGTCAAATATGTTTTTCAACTGTTTTTTTAAACGGACAACATCTTCTTTTTCCTTTGGTTCCAATGATGTTTCCTTTGCAGGTTTATCATTGCCAATGTGTACCATTGGTGTTTTGTTTGCAGGTTGATCATTGCCAATGTGTACCATTGGTGTTTTGTTTGCAGGTTGATCATTGCCAATGTGTACCATTGGTGTTTTGTTTGCAGGTTTATCATTGCCAATGTGTTCCAAAGGTTCTTTCTTTGCAGGTTGGCCAATGTGTTCCAATAAGTTCGCATTTACAACAATAATTGCACAGTGGGGTAAGTGTTGAGTTCCGTCTTCTGTTCTGTTTTTCTACAAAACAATATTGTATTTAAATGTAAACCTTGGTGCGTAATATTACGTAAACTAAACTATTTGTGGCGCTTGTAACATATCCAAGTCCCGTAGGTAGTATAAAGTCTGCGTAAATATATATTCTGATATCTGCCGTATGCCGATGTAATTGAAACATAACTAAGCTAAAATAATAACAGTTGATTTTCACTCTTCCTACCATTCATTGTTTTCTTTCAAATAATCGGTAAATCTACTCACTGATTTATCAAATATGACATAAGACCGTTTTGTTTTCGATCTGATTTAAAAACAACAAACTTAGTATCCGTCTACAAATGAATTCAAATATGTAACCTGGTCTTTCCCGAGACAGACAGATTTGAGTTGCTCTTGTGTCAGTCCTTTTCCATCTAAATGTATTCCCGGGGTGTCAATGAACACGATATCGCTAAGAAGAACATTTTTATTCATACGAAAACGGTCAACCTGTAATTGAAAAATACTTAGTTTCTGGAATTAATGTGTTTCATGACAACTTTCGAAACCAGTTTCAATTATACTACAATAATGTGCATATTAGCATATGCAATAATATCCGACTATGGATATTCTTTCCCACAAACGTGAATTCCGTTTGACGTGCACCACTGACGTCATTCGCACGAAAAAAAAAGACTAAAAGAGATTAAAGCTAGATGCCTTCTCACATATTGAACTGAACGCTAAACTCATCCGATCAGATCAATAAAAAACAAAAACATAACAACAGAAATACTATCTAATGTGTTTTAAACAGCACAGTGCGTAATTATTATATACTATTAAATATAGGATTTTTATCTAGAATTGTTAGTTACCTCCTTGGAATGGTCAGAAAAATATAAATTTACATGGGGTTTAAACCAGAGTGTATGCTTACTCTTATCGCAACAATCCCGAATAAAGTTAATTGGACGTTGTAAATCTTATATATGTCTAAAACGACGTCCTGTTGACGCCTATTCTCTACATATTCAACATGTATGTATAATCTTAACAGGGTCAAATGGCAATACGAATGTTTCACACAGAATAAGATGTCATTGACTAGTAATTGATAGTTACATTTCTTCCCATTGGTGCAATTATTATACAACACCCTTTTCAACCATATACTATCATATTTGTCGCCAATATATATATATATATATATATATATATATATATATATATATTTAGACCAATCCAACCTTTGGGTAACTTTGATGCAACCTTTGGGAGACTCGTGTCGCCCATAGGATATATGTTGTGTCGCCCAAAAGTAATTGTGTTTTTTTCTATCAATTTATTTTTTAAAATAATAAAACAATTTTGCAAACGATTTTGAACGCTTTAAAAAAGGTTCAGTCATTAAGCACTTATCAGCAGGAATACAATTTAAGGAAAAATCATGAATTTTTAAAAAGTGTGTATATTTTGAAAACAACCTTTGGGATACATTTAAATTTTTATCAATAATTTTCTTGTCATAGGTATATGTTTGAGATAAGAATTCATAAATGTAAAGAACATAATATTTTTTAACAGAAAAGTAAATTGTGTTCAATTTTAAAGATTCCGAAATACCCTCAAAAAAATATTTTCGCAATAAGCGTACGTTCCGTGTTTTCGTGTTGCCCAAAGGTTGATGTATATTCAATGCTTTGCAGACTATAAGAACGGCATGTTCTTTTTAGTTGTATTAGTTATTTTATTGAAAATTTAATAAACACAAATGACAAAAGTGCTAATATATAATTTATAATAGTTGTATTTTAAAATGTTTAATTGGACATTCGAACCAAACGTCGAGGAAGTTTCAATTTGGCCTACAGTCACTACCAAGGGTGACGGACCTGACGCAACTATTTGCGAATAACGAATGGCAAATATGGTCGCATGTGCTTCGTCTCTATATTACAGAAAACCGTGTTCTATATTTATACACTGATATAAATGGGAACAGTTCATTTCAAAACCATTTAAGGTACATATACTTACAAATACGTTCGGATATAATTCTTCAGATAAAATGAATATGCTCGGAGTTGCAAGCTAAATAAAGCACATATTATATCTTAGTTAGTAATAGGTTATTTATTTTCAATTTATACTTCTTGTTTATTGGTACAGGTTCAGTTCATATATGCATATTACTTTAGAAAAAGAACGGTTTAAAAAAGTAAAACACAAGTTTAATTCTGTTACATTACTGTTTAACGCGTAATGATGCGTTAATAGTGAATAATTAGATGACTGGCTGTTTCCGTGTATTTATATGTGTTAACTATTATCGGCGAAACGAACTGCGAAATTATG
Organism: Mya arenaria; assembly: GCF_026914265.1. Taxonomy (NCBI): domain Eukaryota; kingdom Metazoa; phylum Mollusca; class Bivalvia; order Myida; family Myidae; genus Mya; species Mya arenaria. Next base: position 13,443,403 of record NC_069137.1, read on the forward strand.
CATTTATGGAAAATATTTCTTACTTATAACAAGATTATAAACATGTATTCAGTAGCTAAAACCGTACAAAACATAAATGACTGGTGGGTCCTAAGATAATAATAGTCATCAAGTATTGTCTCTTAAAAGAAATACCGTTTTATGTTCCTTTGTTTCATATTAAAGACGGTGTCCTTCATTATATTTTTTAATTATATTTCTTAATTTTGATAAATTGAAACACTTCTTTAGATCTTTTGACCAGTAACTCTTCAACTAAATTTGAAACACATGAAATGTCACAGAAGTCCTCTCTTGCTTAATGTCCAAAGAAAGTCCAATTCTAAGAATACTAAAATATGATTTTTGCGAACATTCAACAGTCAATCGCTTGAATCCTGAACTGAACGACGTAGAGACAACACTAGTATCCCGTCTGACAATGACTGGCCGCTGACACTTAAACCGAGGAATTCGGACTTCATTGAGTTGTTCCATTGTGTTGTTTGCATTACCACTTCACAAGTAATGCATGAAATATGTCTACCATATGCAAATGAATAGTCTGTAAATGCCAGACCCTTTACTCATATCATGTATGTTTTAGTCGCTGTAAATAACTCATGGATACTTAATTGCCTTTATATAAGCGTAAGTAAGAGTTAACATTTTCAAGAATAGCATAATACTTGTGTCTTAGAGATACTTGTTTTTTAAATGTTGACAATTAAATGTGTTGTAGCATGACTTTAAAACCGAGTATATAGGGATATATGTTCATGCAAGTCGTGTTTTATTACTTTGGAATACACAGTAGTTAACTTTTAAATTGAAATGTGAAAAACACCATAAATATCTTGAAATGTCGATAGAATCTCTTAAAATAAAGCAGTGGGCGTGATTGCAGGTCAAGGGGGGTTGTGCATTGTACAAGTATGTGCTTCTAGCTTCTATACCGATATAATGATATTTTTTTCATAACCTTGATATATGCATTTTCTCAACATTTAGGTTCTCGACTATGTGTAATCTTTATAAGAAAAATAATTTGGGTTTTCTTAATTATTACAGTATAGAATATCGGTCACTTAGTGTGAGGACCCAAGCAATGGCCTTTTTAAGCTTTATTTAACAGCTGAAAGTGATAAGATTAACTTAGTTGCAACCTTCAGACAATATAAGTCAGAAACCGAAAACTGTTAACTCAAAATGGCCCCTAAACGGTGCCAATATTAAGTATCCAGTATACTATGTTTCCTAGATAAGCAATAGTTCCACTCGGGATTAGGATTCGAAGCAGGGTCTCTTGCGAAACAACTATGCCGCACAACCGCATGGGCATAATGACTCATTTTTATATTTTTATGGTAATTGCCCCATTTGCATTATCGTCACTTTCAAGTGTCGTGGCACCAACCTCGCACTCACATCTATGAGTCAATGTCAAAGTTTGTGAACAGATACATTTTCAATACTTATCCTTCCGGCCAGCTCTTCAGTGTAAAGCTTGTTTTAAACCTTTGTGGTACTTCTGTGGGACTGATCAAAACATTTCTTAAGAGCAGAAGGTGATGCGCCGAAATCTCATTCGTTATGATTACATGTAGTTTTGAGCAGACTGCAGAAGCCGCACAATTCATCTCAGGATTTCTCATTTCGACGCAAATAGGTCTAAAACCCATGAGGCAGTGGACATAAATTATGGTTGATCTTCCTATTTTTATCGGTAATGTTTTCTATGAAAACTTATTGAATGAACTTTTTTATTTTATTTTTTACAATTTCAATGCAATAGTTATGATGTTCAAATTGAAATGAATATTTCAAACCACGTTTTTATGAAAGATGAATCCGCCCGAAAAAGAATTTCAAAAGTATACACTGTCGAAGAATTCACTTTTCAAACGTTATTCGTGATATGATTTTCGAATTTTAAACAATACGACGAATAAACAGTTATTGTTGCTAAGACTAAAATGCACATGGGCGATATATAAGTTTCAAAAATAATCAGATCGCGTTGTCAGCCGATTAAATCTTCGATAATAAAAAAGGGTCCAAGATTACTGTGACGTCAGCTTTATCATGTACCATTTACAGACCTCCGGCCCCAATTGCTCGATACATCTTAAGTCCCTTAAAACAGTATTAAGTTCAGCCGATTTTTTTGTTTGGTTTAATTTGTGCCATTTTACCCTTTTAAGCGTTTTGGGAATTCGAAAGGGAATTATCTGTATGCTTATCACAATGAGCTATTTTTCGTTTAGATAATTGTATAAAAGTTTGCTAAAATAATATCTTCAAAGACCAAAATAATAGTAAAAAAATCCAAATGTTGCGCTTCTTCAAAAGTTGTATTGAAATCCATATATTTCAGTTTCAATGTGACACGCCTTCACTGTTTACTTATTGTACAATTAGCGCGAAATATCTTAATTAACTAATCAGTAAATTTCACTTTCTTCACTATGGTCATTTTAACACTGGTTCAGCCACACGTCAGAGACTTTCTGAATGCATGCAATTGCGTTGATATATCAATGCACAACTTTCGTCAATTTGAATTGAACTTATCAGATGTATTTAACAGGGTATTTATTTTTATTAAATCCATGGCGCGATCACGACTCTAAAAAGCGGCCGTATAAATAACTTTCATGTTTTTTTTTAGTTTAGGGATAAGGTCATCATTGTTCATGTCAAATAGGCACTCAGAAATACTGGCCCGTTTTAGTAGGGCATGCACATTAGATATAACATTTAAAGTATAAAAAAAATATGATTTTTAATGCAACAGTACACACATCCTCATAAAATTCTGATGAATAAGTGTCCAAAGTGCAATAACGGGGTTATAGCAGGTACAACCCATTATAGTTGTGACCTGCAGAATGTCTTTGTCTCACGAGCTAATTCAAATTTCTCGCATGTTTCAACTTTATTTAGTAGTGGCGGGTTTGAATCAATGCTGAAACAGACCCAGACTACTACGTTCAGGAATGGGCTGTGAAAATGTGGTGACAAAATTCGCCGTCTGTGATATTGTACAAACAATGCATTTTGCACTTCTTGTTTTAACAATCAACCCAATAACAACCATTCTTTGCAAAAGTGTATATCGAAACATTGAAGATGACACTTATTATCTGCTTGAATTGGATTCTTACAACCCCGGACCAAGCAATTGGTGTGCATCATAATATTACCTTGTACATACGTTCAAATCCCCATTACACTGCAATGTTCACAGTAGTACTGCAGGTCTATTTGGGCCGTTATACACATATATCTGTCTTCCAGCACCTTGTTCTCGGATACAAGTGTCGGTCGATATCCGTCACAGGTTAGTAAAATTCAGAGTTAAATGGACTATCAGGCGCGTAAATATAGATATACGAGTACTCGGCTGAATCCATATGATATTGACACAAAACAGACAACGTTGCAATACGCATACTTGACTACCTGATGTTTATTTCAAAATACTTAATAAAGCACCTCAGAACGACCAGAATGAACCAGATTGCACCGTTGTTTACAAATGTTCCGAAGGGGGTGCAAGCTAATTCATCAATAGAGGGCTAGCTACGCGCCTGACTATGGCTGTACACCAAACACTAAGATATTCGTATTGACATGCTTTTGAACGTGTGTTTGGTTTTACCTAAGATCAAGGCCTTCCCCTAGAAGACACGTGCAAGTATTGGTGGATGAGTGCGGGAGGCGGTGTTCACTCTTCCGTGCGTCAATTTTTTTTTTTCAATGCCAATTTAGCAACAACATAAAATGATTGCTTTGTTGCCAAAAATTGGCCTGCCCAAGATGTCTCTCAATCACAAGGACAAAAATGTTGATAAGTTGTATGTAGCCTCATATTTTTGCTGTTAACTAACAAAAATCAAATAATATTCCTTTGGCCAAAGCATGCCTTGGCCTTAGTAAATAGCGTCTGAAGTAAAAAAAGAAAATAAAGAAAATTTCCTGAAACCGCAAGTCGCAGACCCTTGAAATAAAGTTTTTGAGCATGGTGTAATGGTGCTTTACACAGTTTGTTCAAAATAAGGTTTTTTGCTCTCTAGACTGACCCTGTGTGGTACAAGGATTTCCATGTTCTTTTTTAGTCTTATTTTAAAAATCTTCTTTAAAATTAGGGCCGAATGAACATGCACTCTCACTCACACTCCAACCACTATCCCGTTAGGGACACTCAAGTGATCACTTGAGTTGAATGAATGGAGTGACACTCAAAAGATCTTTCTGTTTTCAAACGCCTCGCTTACACTCCATCTCATCAAATGATCAATTCAGTACAAATACATGTATGTTTTCATGATCATATCGGATTATCCGTTTCACTATGGTGGTGTTTACAGTATTTAATGTTAACATATGTTTTGGATTGTGAATATTTAAAATAACAGTTCCAAAATTCGTTAAAATTCGTTTTCTGTTGTTGTTGTTGTTTTAGGTCTTAGAGTTTGAAAATAAATTAAGACTTTATAAAAAAGCACATTATATGGAAATAATAAACGAATGAATCTACTTTTTAAAGAAAATTACATCTCGGACTGAAAGCAAATCAAGAAATGTAGGGAGCCTATGATCGGATGATGATGACGGTAACAACAACAACAATAATAATAATAATAATAATAATAATAATAATAATAATAATAATAATAATATCATTATATGATGATAATAATAATAATAGAATAAATCCAACTGAATGTAGGCTGGAAAATACATATTATTTCTCTGACCAAGGTCTGAAATGAACATGTTGCGTAAAACCATGTACGCGAAGTTAGCGGCCTAACAGCATGAAGTTTGAGGCCTGGCGGCCCCGCTTCCTAGCGGCCTAACAACGTTCCGTATTTCAAAACTTTTAATATGCGTTCTTTTCAACAATGATAAATTAGATGTTTCTATTCAAAGGTCAATGTTCTTACGAACATATAAGCATTTTTCCTTATTTTTTAGGCTGCTGGATTGAGTGGTATCGGAATTTTAGACCGCAAGGCCATCAGGCCGTAAGGCCCCAAGATTTACGCTGCTATGGCGCTGGATTGCTCGATCAAGTTTTTGAAACAAATGTTAATAATCGCTCCAGAGTATTGCATTTCGCATAAAAAAACCAATGGTTTCAGCATTGTTTTAGAAAAAACTAATATACAAATGTTTTGAATAAGAAATGATATAAGGCCGCAATTATACTATAATTGTGAATAAAACATTGATTTATCATTAGTTTCCAATTAAACACATGCACAATTTCTTTGAGATAGAGAAAAAATTTAGGACTTTAGGATGCCAACTTCACGCCGCTAGGACGCAAGGCCGCTAATTTACGTCGCTTGGCCGCTTACCTCACGCCGCTATGCCGCTTAATTCACGTACATGAAGCTGCCTTTTATTGCAGCCATCGATGAATTGCATCCATCAAGTTTGCTGAGCGTTTGAGATCAGCACAAAAACAAACAAATATGTGATTTTTGCATCCTTTTGAAAAATTGAATTTTTTTGAAGTCCACGTTATTGAAGTAAAATGTACTTCAATGGATTATCCCGGTCTCTTGAATATTATCTGGGAACGAGCGGCCTTGCGGAGTGAAGTTGGTGGCCTAGCGTCCTACTTCTCTACTTCAATGCAATTGAACATTCGTTTCATTTTATGAAAACAATGATTAATCAAAGCATATGTATTCATAGATTAACACAAATCATTTGTATATGTGTTTGTTTCTTAAACAATACTTGTTTACGAAACAATCAACACTCTAAAGCGAGTATAAAACAAATTTGATCACCAATCCATTTAGGGAAAATGCCGGTATTCGCTTAAGGATATTGATTTGTGAATAGGAACATAAGATTAATTATTGTTTTAGAAGAAAGCGCATATATAATGTTTTGAATTAGGAAGCAATTTTAGGTGGCCGCTTACTTCACGCCGCTTGGCCGACATGCCGATAGGCCGCTAACATCACGTACATTGCAGCTTTGAGGATTTACGCAAGATTTTTATTACAGAGCGTGGTCAGGGCATTAATATTTCTTTCCCCAACACCAGTCAGTTGGATTATTATTAGTAGTATTAGTATTAGTAGTAGTAGTAGTAGTATTGTTATTATTATTATTATTAATATCGCTCTTTTTCTTCTTCTTCTTCTTCTTCTTTTTTTTCTTCTTCTTCTTCTTCTTCTTCTTCTTCTTCTTCTTCTTTTTCTTCTTCTTCTTCTTCTTCTTCTTCTTCTTCTTCTTCTTATTATTATTATCATCATTTTTATTATTATAAAAAATATCCTACATCGCTTGAGTTGTTATTCACTATGATGTATTATTTTCACACCCGAAGCCGATTCATTTGCTTATTCTTTCCATGTGTTTTCGACTTAACATTAAGTATTTTTAAACGCTAAAAAACAGTTTTTGCAAACAAACAAAAAAGAAATTTATACACGAAAACACATTAATTAACGTGATACATTGCATAACGGCTGCATATTAAAACACACACACAAGTGCGTTTCAATGCGTTTTGCATCATTTTGTTTATTTCCAAAATGTTTATTCAAGCGATTGTTTTAAAATATTAATTTCAAATTATAATAGTAATTGTCTTTTATTTGACACCATTTCTAACAATAAGGTACCTAAATCTTATATAAACATATTTTTTATGTTTACTGAAAACACCACCATAATCCGAAATGATCATGAACAAGTACATGTATTTGTTATTGTATTGGTGACTTGATGAAGTGGAGTGTTAGTGAGGCGTGTGATTACGAACATATCTCTTGAGTGTCATCCCCCTTGTACCACTAAAGTTACTTCAGTGTCCCTTGCGGGAATGTGGTTGGAGTGTTAGTGCGAGCGGCTGTTCTGAATGTGTCCCTTAGTTCCCGAATAATGAACATAGCAATACATATAAGATAATTTGACAAAATATATTTTAGTTTTCCATTGCAAAAAGACAGCAAACATTTGCACACTAAGATCTTATAGTTTGTATTTCATTTTCTCAATAAATATTCATGTATTAAGATTGATTAATTTGACCTATGATTAAAGGCTATTCTTTCTGATCAATATACAACTGTCGTACCTGATTGACAATGCGTTTAATATCAGTTGAATTCTCAATTAACTATACTGTTATCATGACGTGATGCTACGTCATGCGTTATCATGTAGATAAACAGCTATTAACTTATTTTTGTGAGATAATATACAGTTGTTGTTAACCTCAAAATCAGTATTCTCTATTCTATCGTCTCGTTCAATAATTTATTTTGGGTCAATATGACCTCATATTTCCCAGCTTAAAAGTAAATAAGTATATTTATTTATTTATTTATTTATTTATTTATTTATTTATTTATTTATTTATTTATTTATTTATTTATTTATTTATTTATTTATTTATTTATTTATTTATTTATTTATTGTATTTATTTATTTATTTATTTATTTATTTATTTATTTATTTATTTATTTATTTATTTATTTATTTAATTTATTTATTTATTTATTTATTTATTTATTTATTTATCTATTTATCTATTCATCTATTTATCTATTTATTTATTTATTTATTTATTTATTTATATTAATCCATTCTATTTTTAAACGAGTCGTGTTTTCATAGATATAATTGTCTGTACCTGTTTTACAGCCTTATTTTATTCACATGTTACTGTTTTTCCCAATCGCTCCACTCCGACAATCTGTTTAAGTTTATTTTCTGCAAACATTCAAATTTTTGCTTGTTATACCATCCTCATACAGGATAATCATATTTTGTATTTCAAAGGAAATGCTATTTACATTCATGCATAAGAAACATGATGAGTCCTAGAATGGAGAACTACATAGTTTATTAATCTTCGTGAATATTCATTTCAAGCTTAATAATTTGATGTCTATCGTTCAAATACAAAATTAAATGTTTTAAGGACTTATAGCTAAAAGTTCTATATTTTAATTGATGTTTAAGAATTTCGTGATTAACCTATTCAAATACTATGATATTTTCATCCGGATGGGGAAATCAATTGTCTGCATTCGAAAGGATTATTGGAGTTGTTTTGGTCATGTATTTAGACATTGGATTAGTATTCATTCTCATTCATCAGAGGTTTGATAACGGTATTTCTAACGCATAGCATCATCACTTGGGTAAAGAGATTAGGTTGTTTAAGCTGATTAAGTATGGTTCGTTCTCAAATGGTTTGACACGTTCTCAAAGGTAGATAAACAAACACTGTTATTGATATCTACTGTATAAACATACACTTCGCCATTTTCCCCCAATCCTTAAGATGCTGGTACAGATAAGTTGATACATTTAGCAGTTAGTTTCCTGCTTCGAGTTTCCAGCCTAGCTGTTTTACACATAAGCATTACAAATTAAAGTGAAGTCAGCCATCATTAGGGTGTTATTGCATATTAGATATAACAATCGAGAATAGTATGTTGTATTTATATTGATTAACTATTATATTAGAAAAAAGTGGTCTAATTGAATGCATTAGAATATTGCTAAAACTAATCGGGTATTGTTTTAATTAAGTGCACAAATCTTTGTTCACAAATCGAATCGTAAAATCAATGTGTTCAAAATCAAGTTTTGCATGCATATTATATTTTATTTTTACATACATATATAGTTCATTTATAATGATTTTTTTTTAATTTAAGATGTAGAAATGCCCCTAACAAGTCGTACAGTTGAACAACAAGATTTTCAAAATTACATGCATAGCTTAATTTTAAAGCTGACTTTTGTATCAGAAATTAAATAATCATGCAATTGATTCGATTACATTTTATAACTTAATAAGTTTCTGTTTTTTTTTAAATTAAATTAAACATGCAGTTTAATTGGGCAGCAGCCCCTGCACCTTTTATTTCCCAAGCATAATTTATTGTCTAAAAGGAAGCCAACCGTCTGAATTTATCATTTTGTATTGATTTAACTTAATTATTTCAGGAAAAAAACTTTAAACCTCAAACTGAGCTGAAGGTTTAGGGGTTACAAGCGCCACATGAAACAATAGGCCCCATTTTGATCAAGTGATGATAACTGATACAAATGAAAAAGAGAATAACTACAACCAGAAGCCAATCACTAGATTGGATAAGCCGAAATAAAAAAGTATAACCAAGTTATTAGAATATAATATCATCGTAGGAGCCAGTCAGACAAAAATGACTTAGACTGATTAATGGTGAATTGCTACTTAACATGTGAATATTAGATATATATACTAAACTTGTCTACGCCTATACCCTTTTTCAGAAATAGCGATATGGGCAACGGTGTAAATTTATCCTTTACATAATTAAGCGAAATAGGTATATATGCAAATTTTAAGATTGAAGTACTAGAGATTGAGGTTGACTACTAGATGGAGGTGATGTGACGCACAAAGACCGGGTACTGGTACGTAGGGAACATATAGGGCTACCATCTGATACAAGCCAATAAGGGCCAGCTTTGAGTCAAGTTGACTAGTAATGAGTCTTAATGTCAGGAACCGCGGAATTTGCTATTATACGCGAGTATGTGGACTCTGGGCTGGGAGGATAATAAGTGCGCAATGTGACTTCCGGAAACTGGATACAGGCAGGTAGGTGACATTTAGTTTACCATCCGGACCCGAACCAATAAGGGAGGATCGGGTAGGTCTACTCAAAATGACTTTAAGTGTCAAGGACCACAGAGTTTTCCTTTATAAGCTAGGGTGTGGATTTTTGTTGGGGGTAAATACTACTAGATGGGGTGGTGTGACGCCTAAAGACTGGGTACCGGTACGTATGGGACATCTAGGGCTAATACTTGGTATAAGCGAATAATGGCACCCAAAGGCACCGTGTCCTGGCTTATTCGCTCAAAGTATTGGTTAAACATTTACCAGTTGAAACAATCGCATTTGTGCAAATGTGAAGAACTAGAAATGCCTCTTAAACTAGTTAGAAGATGGTTGTTATTAGTATGATAAAATATGGAGTAAACGCCATAATAGTAGTATATTATAACCTGGTGTGATTTTGACGTCCGTATAGGAAGTAATTATTAAACAGCGACCCATTATGAGTACGCTCTGCTATATTTGGTTACCCACTTCGTTTTAGAAAATGTAAACATTGTTATGCGGACGATATAATTTTATTTTATTTAAACAGCATTTTATAGCACCTATAGTGGGTTCATTCTAAATAAGCTTGAAACATTTAAATACAAATAAATAAGCATATATTTGAAGCGTTCATACATTGAAATTCTTATTATTAGGTTAATGATTAAGTCAAATGTATTAGACAAAGAATAGGGAAACCATATCTTTTATTCACAAGAAAAAGCAAAAAAAAAATAAGTTCAAGTTATATTTCAAAATACATATACATTTATAAAGATACATATAACAGCAAATTCACTTTTATTAGCAAAAGAAAAAAAAATGATTTCGAATGCCATAAAGCATAAAAAGTGAACTTGCATAATATAACTTTCATACTTATCTTCAGTGCATTTTTATGGGGTTGTATATTGATTTATCGGTTAAGACTTTATACCTCTCACGGTGTTTACATAGATTTCTTTATAAGAAGATGCATACCGCATTAGCGGATACGGTTGTTGATTAGTCAGTCCTGTTATCTCGACTCCACCTACCGTCTGGTGATCGGCATTTTCACAATCAGCTGGGTTTAATCGTTTATAACTCAAATATTCCACATTGTTTATAATTTGAAGCCTTGATGAAAGCATAACAGTTAGATGGCAGTATTTTATATTGGTTAATTCATTATTGATTGTGATCGTTTCTGACCGAAAAGGTTTGGGAAGTCAAATTTATATGATTTAAAGAAAAAATGCACTGCCTCTTCCTAACAAGATGTCACAGAGAACACTGACTATTATCAAAAAGAACAGAAAACATGAATGTACCAACAACCAGCCATAAAGCATAAGTCTAAGACGGAAAATTACACAAACCTTCAAAGAATTGGCTGGCTCAAGTTGTTTTGCGCAGTCACATAAAATGTTCCTTAAAAAATGTTGGGCAGCAAAAACAGAATAATGGTGGGGAAGGTGTGTGTTTTCATGAATATCTCATATTGAAATAAGAAATTGTCAGTAATATAATGAAATATAATGAAATAAATAAGACTTATTTGTGATACAGGGCAGTATTATTACGTTACTAAACATGCAGATTTTGTCTTGATGTATTTTTAGGCAACATGCAGAAACCCTCCCAAAGCAGGGAATGTAGTTAGTAAGAAGTATGCCACAAAACATGTTTTGCATATTTCTTTATAAGACTTATTGCTATGTTTCTTAAATGTTGTATGAAAAATGATTTTAGCAAGAGATAAATCAGAAGTGATCGTAAAGCTTTAACGTCACTAAAAGCCAGAACACAAGAAGAGACGCCACAAAAAAGGTGGAAATATATTGACACCTAAGACTACACATACATCGTAACCAAAATAAGATTGATGTTGTTTTAATCTTATACAGACTAAACAAATTATATCTGTATTTTGCATGTACTTTGAATAGCATTTTTGTAATATTTTGTTCGAAATTATCCTTTTTTATACGCCATAGCGTTTTTTTGTACGCATTTATACTGGACTTACTTGTACTGCTGTAATAAATAACTTGTTGATTAAAGTGTAATTTATCATTTTTAAAAGAATCATATGACTATGGTGTTTAAGCTATTCAAGATCTTTGCATAAATAAACTTATTTCAGCACTTATGTACGTGATAAATAATGAAGACCTTTTATCTAATCGAGCTACTATTTTCTTTTTGTCTTATAATTATGTTAATGTGATGAGATATATATTTCTTGTTAAACCAAAATAATTATCAGTCTTCGCTATTTCTAGAAATGTTCATTATTATAAAGCTAAGACTATAATCTTGACACTCGTTATCCTCCTTGCATGTTCAACTTATAGTGTTAATAAGCCGAACGGACGCACTTACGCAAACACTGACGCACCCACGCACGTACGCATCTACACGGACCCGCCTGTTTGGTTTACTCATATCTTAGGCCAGATTTTTTTTTTTTCGTTTTACGGGAGCGCCGTACCTAAATATCGCAAAACCCAAATAAGAAAAATATTCAAATTCCTAACTTTATTTTTATTTTTTCCGCCGCCCGTTTTTTTGATCTCCGATAGAAAATAAAATTTAGTGTTTTTTTAACTTATTGCTCATTTCACAACAACAACAAATTATCGCGCACAATTTCCAAGATGGCGGAAGCCGGCGCTTCTTGCATATGATGTTAACTGAAATGTGTTTCATTGTTTTGTGATATCACATGCATATTATATGTGATGATGAAAATAAAACTTGAAACTTGCTTATTATCATCATCTAAGCGATTGCAAGGAAAGTGGCCGCCTTTACGAAATTTAAAGTGGATTTAGTTTGAAGACTGTTGTTTATAAAAATCAGTGCGTTTGTCATTTTGTGATATTTATACCAAAGCATAAGATCTCTAAAATATTTCTGTGTGTAGACCTGTTTACACGGGGAAACATTGAGAATTGTAATTTGCTGTACATGTTCCGACTACAGAAAAAGACGAGAATGTGACATTGGATTTGGCTTGTTTGTCTAAAGACAATTAAGTTATACCAACATATCGCATACCATTTTAATGGGCATTGGCTCCTCTTTTCATGTTACTCATTTTAAAATGGATTGTTTGTATGTTGATTAAGAAACTGAAATAAATGGACTCTACTGTGAAATCTGGTAAGTTTGAGTTACATACCTTGTTTCTTTTCTTGTATATCAAAGACATTAAATTTGTTCAGATGTGTTGTTTATCTCAATATATGTACCCACAATGATATTTATCAACATTTTAGACACAAACAATATGCCAGATGCCTTATGTTTTGCCGGTGCAGTTTCAGTGACTATAAAAAGCACGACAAAAGTATATATGCTCATATTAAAATCATGCATATATAATAATTTGTGTAATTTTACTAATTTTTATTTAAAAGTGCAGTGTTAAATACTGTGGAGTTACAGTTGAAGAATATATTTACATGTTGTGTGAATCAGTTGACTTGTGGCGTTTAGGAAGTAAAATGAATATCCAAAATTAATGTTGAAATAAGTTCCTTAAACGTGCATTATGAACCAGGTTATGCACCAGTCAATTGTAACCACGGCCCCTAGGTCCGGGGGTATAAAGGGGATAACGAGAGAAATTGGGCGGTTATTTACCTTCCAGGTGGCCCCGCAGTGCTGAGAGAATGCGGTGGTTTTGATTTTGCGCCGAAAATAGTGGGGGAATGGGCCTTACCTCAGAGTGCAGGGGATTTGGCGTGGATTTGACCAGTAGATTGTCGCCTGTCTCTACGCAGGACAGGGTTTTACCAAGGATTAGCTGGACTGAAAGTCAAAGTCTCCGCAAGACCTGGGTTGGGGGAGGGGCTGGTTACAATTCAATGGTGCATGATTGAGGCTACTTGTGAAAACGACTTCTTGTTTTGACATTATTATACAGATCTATTAATACAACAGGCAGTATGGAGTGCGAAACAAGAGTGCACAACTTCAAAACATACATTCTTTAAATGTTTCCGAAAAAAATAAAAAAAAATACGAAAAATCAATCTTTTTTTTATTTATTTTTTCTCGACGCTCATTTTCGACATCTTTTTCTTAATTTTATTCCCTCCTCATGGCGCTTAACTTTGAAAACTTTCTTTGAAAATTTTGAAAAAAATAAAAAAAAACTCTGGCCTTATTGCGTATAAAAAGTTTACATAGCACATTTAAATACAAATATTTCAGCACATATTTCATAAAGTACGCATATTACACTTTGTGCACAGTCTTTCTGCTCAATCGATGCCTCTGTATATACCTTCTTTAATGATAAGTTTATGTTTAGAACACCTGAATCGTGGTAATGCTATTCTATACTTCATAATATTAATATAGTTAAGATTGGGTTCATATATATAACTTTTCCTCATAACTGCATACGATTTTAACTTTCTGCTATTATAAGCATCTTCAAACCAACATAATACGCATTGATCATGAGCACGTTGGATTAACATCTCCAATTCAGCTTTCGTAACATTTGCATTATGCTACATATATGTATGTCAAACTCATCTAATAAGCGTTTTACTTGTATGGACAGGTATAAATCTGAAGGTATTTTGATAAGGCGTATTGATGATCACATAAAAATAATGCGCTGAATGTTTCTCCAAATAAAAGAATTAATACAAATGTCAAATGGTGAGCAATCTCGAGAGTACTCGGTACAATCCTAAGATATTCGTACTAAATTAGTATCAAGATTGCTTGTTTATTGTTTTCATCTGGATGGGTTTATATTTTTATTACGTGAATATTTTGCATGTATGAAAAACGAAATATCACCCACATGACACTTTCAATAACAGATGTAGAGCCACAGTAAGAAAATACTAAAAATGCTTGTAAATAGTGTCCAAAGTATTTGGTCAAATCCGACCTTTGGGTAACATCTTTGCGACCTTTGGGAGACATTGAAAATTTTCACCAGAAGGTCATATCTTCTTTCGACCAATAGTCATTGTGCGTTATGTGTATGCTTATTCAAGATTAATTTACGTCGTAAGTTAATTATTGATTTGCAAAAAACATTTATTATCTGCACAGTTTCAAAGGTCAAGTGATAATTTCAAAAGTTATTTTTTTTATATAATTACGACTTAATGATTATCCGTAATTGTTAATATAACAAAACATAGCTCCCAATTTAGTAGTACTTGTAATTTGCAGTCGATCGTGAAATATAAATGGACTTCGTAGAAAACTTGGCGATACTAAATTTGTGAACATTATATGTGAATATGATATAGTAATTTTAACAGAGACATGCCTATCAGAAAAACATACTATAAATTTAGACATAGGAAATTTTCATTATGAGGCTTTCTTTGGTACTAAATATAAAAATACAAGAAAATATCGTTATAATGGGAGGTATCTCCAATTATTTTAAGGATAGTTTTAGAGAACATATTACAATTATTGAAATACTATAAAAATGTTGTTTTGTAGACTAAAATATGTTTAGGTGTCCTTTCAGCATTCGAAGATTTATATATATGCAGTCTATATTTACCACCAAGTAATTCCACTATTTTAAAACAATTTTAAATATATTTATTCGATCTTATTGAACAGGGAATCGAAATATATAGCACTGCTGGCATAGTTGCATTAAATGGCTATTTTTTACGGCCGCATGGCGTATGAAATTGACTTCTTAAATTTTGTTAATTATATAAACAACGAGCAATTTGAACAAATGTTGACAAATATTATTCTTACACCAATCGTGTATAACATGGAATAAACAAAATATTACATGCAATAAAATGAATACAGTTTCGTGAAGTCAAACGGCATTAATCTTAAAAATATATACGAATACTTATGCCTATGGTTTCTTACTAAATGAAGCCAAATGTATAATTACAGGCAATCGCACATTAAGATCAACATCGTATAGAGATACTGGTTTTATTTAACATAATTTCGTATCATGATAGTAAGCACATAATTATATTACATTCAGTAGTCAGTACATCATTTCAAAGTTTTGTAGAAACCATTGGTTACCTGTAAGAAATCTAGGATGAAACTAAATTACTTAATATATTTTTTATCGACAATGGTACCAAACATACTTTTGTGTTAAAGAGATGAGCAGCATTGAACGTTAACGCCTGATCGGATTTCATCAATCACTAGTTGATTGATAGTCAACTATTATTATTATTATTATTGTTATTATTATTATTAGGCTACAAATTAAGTTAGCTAAGTCTAGCTAATGCAGAACTAGCTTTAAGACCGACCGCCTGGTAGTGTTCTTGATTTGTATATAAGTTGGCTGAAATTTTATCATCAAAGGAATCAAAATAATGGTAAACAACACAAAATGTTGCGTTTCTTAAAACATTGTTTTGAAATCCGTATATTTCAGTTCCAACGTGACACGCCTTCACTGTTTAATATATGAGTCTTACTTATTTTACAATGATTGCGAAAACTGTTAATTTACTTATCAGTAAACTTTAATTTCTTCACAATGGACCATTCAACACTGGTTCAGCAAAACGTCGAGGACTATATGTTTTGGTATTTCAAGCTCCTTGAATATATCCTAAATATTGCACCAATTAAAGATAGTTTGACAAAATATACTTTAGTTTTCCATTGCAAAAAGACTGCAAACAGTTGCACACAGTGTTTTATTATTCGTTTTTCATTATCTCAATCAATATACATTTTTAAAGATTGATTTTTTGAAGTTTTACTATGATTTTAGGCTATTATTTCTGCTCAATATACAACATCCGTTCCTGAATGACAATACGTTTTGTATGAGGAACATTTTAATTAACTTATATTTAATTTTAAGCATCATCTGATACGAGTAGTATATATAAAATTGGTTCTGCCATAGTGAGCTCAACTTGTGCAGTTCTAAAAAATAGATATAACGTCACACTGATACTTGATTTTGTTGCATATGCAGTCCATTGTGACCGCAAAATCAGAATTATCAATACTATCGGTCAATAACGCAGCTTTCCCGGCTACTTCAATTAAACAAATCAATCATTTATAAGAAATATGAATGCCCGCGTGTATCACACGCTCGCACACGCGCACATGCACACTCACAGATTACACCATTTTGTATCGATCCATCGATACCATCATGTTATCACATAAAATGTTTATAAACTATTTACAGTAAATTAAGGAACACATACAATGTATTTAAGACAGTATATCGATCAATTAAAACAACTATAATATCGTAAATACAATTAAAGGTTATCTGTTAATATGTATCTAACAGAATTTACACAAAAAATCCAATTTTTTATTTGCATCTGATGTTGTAAAGCAATTCTTACATGTGTTTAGATTTATGTTTATCTATTCGTAAAAGTTCTAAACGTTTATTCTACAAGCATGTGTTTCTTCTATCGTTTTGTATGCCTAAAATGAGCGATATCTTCTTCGTTTAGAGACGATGTCCTATGCTGCAGTATAAGATATAGTAATGATTTCTTAAAAATAGCTAGTGTGACGATTTAGTAAGGATTAATATTCAAATGCAGCTGTTTGATACTACCAATGGTTTATATATTGAATCCGTTTTATTTTTTCAAACAATTCTTATTTCGCGTTTTAAAGCTGTTATTTCACAGATTGAACGTTGTGACAACTGTTTTAGAACGAGCCAAATTATGTGAAAATGCATGTAAACAAGGCATATAAGAATTCAGACAGAAATTGGTCCCAGATAAAAACAATTATTTAAGTTCGAAATATGATGTTTTATGCATTTGTTGTAAACAGTTAGTAACACTTTTAGCTTTAAATATAAATTTAAGAACGGAACTATGAAAATCTGCGGTCTTTTATCAGCAGTCTTTTATCGCTGGTTTGCAGATATTTAGTACTACGAAAAATTCTGCTCATTTCTGTACAAAAAATAAAAAAGGTTGTAAAAAACGTTAAATCTGTGCTGCTAAGCAATATACTTGTTTGGACCTGTTAGTTAAAGTCTAGTTATTTTCTTCACTTTTATTTCCGATACGCACCACTCTGATATGCTGTGCAAGAATAGTTTCTACGTACATTTATTTTTTGTGCATTTACGTTAATTATTATGATAAGGTAAGACACAATCCATATACAAGACAATCAGATTTTGTATTTCAAAGGGAATGCCTATGATGTATATATATTTATATATATAAAACATGAGGTGTCCCAGAATGGACCCTTGGTCAACTAAAGAGTTTATAAATTTTCCTGAATATGAATTATCAATTTGATGAATGTCGTTCAAAAACAAAATCAATGTTTAAAGGGATTATAGCAAAAATTCTATAATTTTAATTGATGTTTAAGAGTTTCGTGATTAAGAGTTTCAAGAGTTTATTGGTGAATCGGCATGTTTGCCTTTGTACCATTTACAAACTATCTAATGATGGCTAAGACACAAAAGTATATTGATTTATAAAGCAATTATGTGATAACAGTACATATATACATGTATTCAGTGATCAACAAAATCAATTTCTTGGCGTATGATATTTTTTCTGCGATAATTTGAATGGATTATCGGATTTGTTTTTGTCATGTAATTAGAAATTTGGGTTGTATTTATTCTCATCCATCAAAGGTTTAACAATTAAAATCTAACGCATAAAACCATCACTCTGTTCTTATAGATAAGGTTGTTTTAAGCTTATTAAGAATAATTCGTTCTCAAGGGGATACACATGTTCTGCAAAGTAGATAAACAAATATCTGCTATCTATATATGCAGTGTAAACAGTAACTTCGCCATATCTCCACAATCCTTAGATGCTGGTACAAATAGGTTTACATATAACATGTCGTTTCCTGCTTCAAGTTTCCTGCCTATTTATAACTGACCAACATTTAGAATTTAAGAGAAGTCATCTATCATTAGTTGATAGTGAATATCAGATAATGATATAGAATTGTTTTAATGTTTTATTTGTATTGATTAATATTTATATTGATGCATTGATTACATTTTGGAATAACATGAAAATGACGAATCCACTATGAGTTCATATATTAAAATAAGGTACATGTTTTCGATAACAACAAGACGTTTTCTTCATGTCTAGATAAAAATGCTCTGGGTTACTACTAGATAAAAATTTCAGACGAAACACTTTAAATAAAACATAACCCGAACAAACGTCTTGTAATCAATTATTCCGACATAAAAGCGGAAATCTGTTAAGCAAATATAATCTTTTTTTCAAATGGACGGCAAAAATCATAAAATACGTCGAAATGTGTTATCATGTACTGATAAACCAAAATCAGTTCAGGGTTAAACCTCCTCACCAAAAACAAACATTTTAATCTGATGGTGTATGGTTTACAAGCGGCATATCTAACTAGTTTTCCCCAAATCCTCAAGATCAAATATTGAATCCCAAAATAATATCTTAACATGTAAATGTTCATTCGAAGACAATAAACGTAGTTACTCATACTTAATACGTAATACACGTACATCTGCAATAACCTGAGTCGACTATACTTAAAAAACAGTTATAATTAATATCTTCTTTCTATCAACTTGAGTGTTTAGTTGCTAAATTCAAATTCATTCTTCGATATCAGTTATGACTAATATGTATCGCATGACAGTGAGCATCTACAGAAACTTTTAAAAATGCAGTCAACTTATAAATCACTGTAACTGAGGTTCACTCATGTGTGAGCGACATGAACCTTATATAGGCCCTATCTAACCAAAAATAATAGTAAGAGTAATAATATCAATAAAGATAATACAATTTAATGGAATCCATCCAAAATTGAAGAACTTAAAAGTAGTTTGTCATTCAAATGTAACCAATTGTCTTGATTTGTAGAACAATTAGATTCTAATTAAACATTGAGGGTTCAACAAATTCGTTCATACAGATAATTCAAATTCGTCTTTGTGTCGGTTTGCCAAAAAACAAAATGATACAACTTCTAGAAAATCGCTTTCAAAAGAAGCCGTGAGAGCCTGAGCAAAATAAACCTTAACGAATTTTAGAAATAAAATAAAAACGAATATAAAAAAGTCAACCAAAATCTGAGAATCAAAATGCGTCGGATTTATAGGATAATTTCAAAACACTATATAGTACTTAAGATTATACTAACAACTCAAAATTAAGAGCAAACATTTGCGATGACAATCTTGATAAAAAGGTCATTTTGGCAGATTAAGGAAGCTGTAATGCTGAAATCTATAAAACCATATTTACAGATATATCATCGTTTCTATTGAAACTATTAAATCGCATCTTTACCACAGGAGAATATCCCAGATCCATTTAGGGAAGATTATTAGTACCTGCATTTAAAGAGAGCAATGAAGACGACCCAAAGAACTATAGAGAAATAACCCTCATTGTTATTTTTCGAACTTTAATTCTCAAATATTTCTTAAAAGATTGACTTGGAGCAGTCTTAAAAAAACTATTTAAAATCAGTTTCAAAAAGGCAAGTCTACGATTTGTTGATATTTTACTAGGGATGGCAACGAGTACCCGAGGACTTGAGTACTCGATCGAACGTCCGAGTACTCGAGTACCAAATCACTACTCGAGTACTCGGGAACAAATCTATAAAAATCACCAAATTCACGATTTACAGACAAAATATCAGATCTGGTTATTTGCCAAGAGGACAATTTACGGTCCCTCTAATCCCCGCTGTGTACACAATTGACCTCAGTCAATTATTTGACAATTGTTGTGATAGTTTTAAACTGTCAACAAAGGACCTCTATTTCAAATTAGCACTGATGTCAATTAGCGAAGTTTTGATAGAGGTACTTTCACCTACACAATTCTATTGTATACCAATTAGAGACCTTTCACCAAACAATGGACGCTAACGAGCGAAAGAGTATCGAATGTTACGAGAATTGATTTCTTAATGGGCGTATTTTAACTATTTTTGCAATGATTATCACAATTGATTGGTTGATATTTTAAATCAAGAATTATGAATATTAATGAGGTAAACAACAATTACACAGTACAAAAAACTATCATTTAAAAAAAATTGTAGAGTGAACAACTAAACAACTGAACTTCGTATTGAATTTCGTTCACTATTTTTATGGATGCTATTAATTTTCGTTCATTGTAATTCTGATTGTTGTTCATTTCTGCGGTGCATACTTGTATAAAATGAAACGAATAAGACAAATTAAAAGCCTGAAACAACATTTGTTTTCTTTTTATATCATTTTTTGTTAAAATACGTAATGAAAGTTTACTTTAAAGGTGAAAATGACCAATAATACGACCAACGCGCAATATACGTCATTAACGATACATGTATACACAATCTTGTCTTTGCGAACACATATTCAATTTTTCCGAGTAATCGAGTACCCGGGTACTAGATCGAACGATCGTCCGAGTACTCGAGTATTAACTTTACTACTCGTTGCCATCCCTATATTTTACATTCAATTATGATTTTGATCGAAATAATACGACAAAGAATAATTGACATATATGGAATGCAGATATTAATGAATCGAACAGACTAGAAACATATCGCTGGTATAAAAATGAACTCAAGCATGAAAATATCTAAATAGTATGCACATGAATAAATATAGAACGGTCGTTACAACATTTCCTCACATGACCTTTTAATCGAAACAGGAAGACAGCATCACTTTCCAAGAAAATATAGAATATGTAGCTTTTGTAATATGAATGTCATCGAGATGAATATCATTTTGTATGTCAAAAACATCATAATCTACGAAATCATTGCTGTAAACCATATTTTTGCTTTTGGCCAACAAAACAAAATGTATTACCCTTTTTCCTCAGACAGCGGAAAAAAATATGCCAAGTTAGTAAATATTTATAGTATGCATCTTTGTTACGATCGAGAACATTATTATGTTAAGAATTTGATACTATGATGTATAGTATACTTCTCTATTGATAGAAAAGATCAGAACAGAAAGTTTATTTTTTACTTAAACATAAAAAGCTCATCGTTATATTATATGAACACAAAACAGAAATATAGAATACACACACATAAACAATCAAACTATATATAGTTTAATGTATAACACGTTTTAAATGATTTTTTATCATTGACAGAATTTTTAGAAATTACTCAAAAATCGAAAGAATAAAAGAGTAAAAGGAAAATATCAACCAAGTTAATCACACAATTCAGCGTGCATGATGGTTATAATGATATCACGATGATTTGTTTCATATGTTTTTGCATTTTGTCTTTGAACGTTATATATCATTGACCAGAACAGAACATTTATTGTTAACTTTAACATTTACAGTTCATCGTTGTTACAATAATATAACACATTGCATGGCAATAGTTGATAGATGCGAGAGTGCATTATACATATATAAACTATCAATGCTTTCAACATGTTAAAAATTAAGCATTATTATTCAAAGCAGTATATCGTAGCTTAAAAGTATGTTTGGAATACAAAGCTAGTTTTCGTAGACATGCAGCGTTTTCCGAGTTTAATAATTGAATGAATTTAAACATGCTTGGTCTTGCATAGTAAAATTTAGTTATATTTGTTTTTCCTTATGCCATTATATTTCGGACAAATCAAAACAAAGTGATATTCATCTTCGATATCATTATAAACACATAAAATACATTTACGTTGATTTCTTTCAATATTAACATATCTGCCTTTTTCAATAGTTAACATATGAGAAGACAATCTAAATCTAGCAATAATATTCCTAAGTCTATAGTTATACAATTTATCTATATACGATGACATATGAATAGTGAATTGTAGTTCTCTGTATAACACTAATGAACTTAATGAGTTTATATAAGTTTTCCAATGTCCAATAAATGAGTCGATTAATCTTCTTCTAAAAAAGGAATAAAATAATCAATATAAATCGACTCCGGATATGTGTGCGTACATTAGAACACCACTTGTTTGAATTTGCGTTATTTTCCGCATCGTATCGAAGGCTTTGCAATGTTTTGTATAAAAAGGAACTGTCTGTTTTAAATTAATCCGTTTAAGAAAATATTTTACAATTCTTACATGTCTAGTAAAATACAGAGGGTACCGTCCTAGTTCACCATATATTGCAGAGTTACTAGTGCTTATTTTTACACCATTTGACGCTGAATAAATGTTATGTAAAAATAGGGAACACAAGACAATTGAAATAAAGATCAATACCGAGAAGTTATTCACACGAGTTTCGGGTCGGGGATCAATTGTCACTTACAGAAGGCTTGACATAGGCCTTGGGACATTACAATGATATTAAATAAAACATAATTGTTTTGTAGCGTTATCTAAATGAATGCCTCATTGTAATAGTTTATGTTTAAGTCAAATGTATTAGACCTACATTAACGGAAACCATATCAATTTTTAGAATCAAAAACAAAAACGTGTGCAGAAATGACATTAACAACGTTTAAGGATTTTATTTTGAATTATGTCTATATTTATAAATATACCAAATGTCCTAAATATCTTAAATATAACATCAAATTCACTTTAGCAATTGAAAAAAAAATCATACTAATATCTTGCTTATAATTCCTCTCCAAACGTAAACGCAAATGCATTTGTAGCATGTGGTTGAGTATTGATTTATCGGATAAGACCATTAAACCCCGTTGGTGTTTACAGAAGCCACGCGTCCAGTTCATTTTTCAATAGAGGGTGCTTATCTCTGTAGCGGATTCGGATCGTTGATTGGTCGGTCTTGTTATTTCGAATCCGCCTATCGCCTTGTGATGGGTATTTTCACAAGCGGTCTATTTTAAGTCAGCTTGGTTTAAGCGTTTATTACTCAAATCTCTCGCATTGTTTATAATTAAAGAAGTTATAATGACACAAATTAATGCCCGGCTTCGTTAAAAAAAACTAATGGAAAGTTTGCAGTTTTTCAAGATTGTTTTGATGTCTTTGTTAATCAATAATTGACTCTGATTGTTTTCTGACCGAACAAGCTTAGAAGTCTTATTCAAATAATTAATTGAAAAACGCACTGCAAGTTATATGATTAAAACAAACAACATACAATCAGTCTTATATTCCATTTTTACATGTTTATCTGTTGCTATTTTATCACAAATGGTGTACCTCCAATAAAAATACAAACAAAAATCGTTATAGTGGATGTTTCTCCATTTATTTTAAGGATAGTGTTAAAGATAATATTACGATTATTGAAAGGCATACAAATTGTAAAACTTAACAGGAAATCGAAATATATATCACTGATTATATACTTGCATTAAATTGCAATTTAAACGGCCGCATGGCGGATGAAATTGGCTTCATAAGTTTTGATTACATACAGTAGCATTTTTGATTTTTGATTGTATTAATATATGTATGTATTTTATATGTGTGAATGTGAGCATGTGTGAGTAACCATGTGTAGCCTAAAATTATAGTTATCAAATACTCATATGTTTGTATGTTGATAATTTTCTCATTTCTTTTTTTTGTGGCCATCTATGTGATATTTGATGTTAATTTTGGCCAAAAGCATGTATTTGCTGATATTGCCAATAAACTGAAACTGAAACTGATAATAATATAGACAACGAGCAATTCGAACAAATGTTGACAAATGTTCCTACATAAAGATAAATGTTCAGACAACCACGTAAAAACGTTACTAGTAAGGATAGTAAAATAAGCGACTTTATTTTCAATAAAACTAAAGCAAATAACCCGGTAGATTATTTTTTCATTAACTATCGATATTTCTCTCTTTTGAGCAACTTTGAAATACTTCCTTCCACACAATTCTATGACCACTCGGCAATAACAATATGTTTATAAGGTATTTGTTTACAAACAGGAATTCAAGTACTTGATCAATTGGATATCCCCAGTATACACATTGCGTGTGATAACGATAAACGTAATTCATTCTTAAATTTACTTCAGTCGCACAGTAACGATTAACCGCGTTTAATAATAATAATAATAATAATAATAATAATAATAATAATAATAATAATAATAATAATAATAATAACATAAATTGAGGGTGTAGAATTGCTAACATGGCAATAACAAAAACAAAACAGTTTGGGAAAAAAATGAAAACTCAGTACAAGAAAAGTATACTCAGCTCAGAAGGCTTATCTATAGATGAGTTGTATAAGCATTTTAGAAACCTTTTGGTGCTGCGAAAAATTAAAACAAAAAGTGCCTTTTAAGGCGTATGAGTCGCTAGATGGGATAATCTCGGAAACAGAACTTAAGAATTTTATATCTTCTATATCGAAAGAGCCCCGGCATCAATATGTTAATGGCGTTTTATTTTAAGAATTCATTTGAAATTAGTTCCGCCAAATTTGCTCAAATTGTAAAACATAGTGTTAGATAACGCAGAATACCCGGAGTCATTAGGAGAGGGTAATAATAACACCAATGTATAACATAACAGAACGCGTGGTAACGCGAGTGCATATAAAAATTATAGACGCATAGCGTTAAACAATATATTAAGTATGGTGTAAAAATTGCGACCCAAACTTAAGTGCAATCGGAAGTGACAAAATGATAAATATGATAGGTTTTCATCTCGGCAGATCGGCCACTGATGCCAATGAATTCATATTCGATTACAGTCGAAACTCGGTGTCTCGGTATCGCAAGGCTCGATATCCTCGTTGGCTCGAACACGATTTAAAGTGTTTGTTTTTTTCAATATGTTCATACGAAATTCGATCGGTTAGCTTGATATTTTGAGGTTAAATATTTCTCAACGCTCGATGTCATTTTGCGGTCTCTAGTTAACATTTAACATTTTGTTTTGTTTGTATTACTCGATGTCAGTTTTCACACCTTGATTTGTTCGCTTGGCTAAGCCGAGGCGCTGATCGATTAAATTTGCTTGATTGGTATTATAATCATTATCATATTTAAATGGTTTAACAGTTTGAGCAAACATGCTTTCACTTTAATTTCTGTCTTTAGCTGGTACGAATACAGACGTTTAATGTATGTCAGAGTCAAGTTTAAGTTTTATTAGCATAAACATAAAAATGTCATTGACTTACAGTCATGTGTTAAACTATGCTCTGCTGGCGAGTTGGAATTTTCCCAATTTTTCGACGTAACAGTCGGTCTGAAACAAGGAGAACCTCTTTCTCCTCTTTTATTTATATTGTTTATAAATGATATCTATGAGAATTTAAATTTCAAGCATTTATTACTAAGGATTTAGAACTTTTATCAATGTATATGATTTTATTCGCTGATGATATTGTATTATTTACCACAGATCCAGCAAGTTTACAAGCCCAGATGGATGCTATTTATCATTATTCTGTTAAATGGGGTTTAAAAATCAATGTAAATAAAACTAAAACTTGTGTTTTTTGAAAAACGGAAGCAAGCTAGAAATGTACAATTCTATATTAACAATGAATTGGTAAATATAGTAGATAACTTTACTTATTTAGGTGTTAACTTTCATTATACAGGCAATATGTCACATGCAATAAAAATGCTAAATGATCAAGCTCTAAAGGCCTGCCATATTCTCTTGTCATTGTTTGACAAAGTTCATCTCGATGTTAAAACCAAATTGTCTTTGTTTGACGCTATGGTTGTTTCAATTTTACTGTACGGTTCAGAGGTATGGGGGGTATATAACTTTAAGGAAGTTGACAAGCTACCCATTACATTTCTTAAGTATATTTTAGGTGTAAAGCAACAAACCCCTAACGCTGCTGTATATGGTGAGCTTGGCAGATTTCCTTTTTCCATTGTATGCAAGGAACGATCGGTTAAGTTTTGGTTAAAAAAAATGCAAATTCACCAATACATATGGTATATAATGATTTGAATGCTAATATAAATAATTCTTCTTGGGCAAAGAGAATAAATTCCATTATTGATCATCTTGGTTTTATGGATATAAGACTAAACTTTGATGTAAACATAAATTATCTTCCTTTACTTAAATGTAGAATTCGTGATCAGTTTATTCAAGAATGGAATGCTTCTATAAATAGTATGCCAAAACTTTCATTAAATTGTAAACTTAACGAAAAAAATTCTTTTGGAAATTATCTTGTACAAATTCAACATGATAGGCTAGGAAAATATATGACTTGTTTTAGGTTATCAGCACATAATCTTGAAATTGAAACTGGTAGATATATTGGTACTGCCAGAGTTGACAGAAAATGTAAATGTTGTTCTTCAAATATGATAGAAGACGAGTATCATTTTATGTTATGTTCTAAACTATACAATAGATTGAGACAAACTTACTTAGGCAACACCTCCTGGCCTTCTATAAATATGTTAAAATCTGTTTTACTAAACAAATCAACTTGTAAGTTACTTAATACTGTAAGATTTATCAAATTTTCAATGGAATTAAGAAAATCTACCCTGGAACCTTAACTGTTTCTAAAATTTAATGAAATAATTAAGTATAAACCAATTGGCTTATTATTATGTTGTTGTTTTTTTGCTTTATGTTTTTGTGTCTTTTTTTGTATTATGATATGTACTGTATTACTGAATCTTTGTGTGTTTCTATTTGTGTATATTATCACCATGACTATGTGTTTAATGGCAATAGGCATTTGTATGCCGATCTTTGCCAATAAACTTTGAATATTTGAATATTGCTATTATATATAATACAAGTTATCATTAACTTTTCCATTTACACAATAATAATTTAAGTTTGTAAATAACATGCCTGATGAAAATATAGGGGTTGAATATTGTTGAATACATGTATAAGAACAAATTTGACATAAATATCTCATTGATAAGAACGTGCACGAGGATTTCGTGTTTAACAAATCGCCCACTGTGTTAGTTTAATAGATTGATACATGCTATTCTATGTTTGATTATATTAATATAGTTAAGATTGGGCTCACATACAACACTTATTTTCATAAGTACATACGTTTCTAGCTTTTTACTATTATTAACATTTTGAAACCAACAAAGTACGCATTGATCATAAACACGTTGGATTAACATCTCCAATTCAACTTTCGTAACATTTGCATTATGTCACATTTATGTATGTCCAAACTCATCTAATGTGCGTTTTAATAGTAATGTCAGTACAGGTATAAATCTGATTGTGTTTTGATCAGGCGTCTTCAGATAAAATTATTGCGCTGAAGGCTTCTCCAAATGGAAGAATTAATACAACTGTCAAATGTTGAGCAATCTTGAGAGGACTCGGTACAACCTAAGCTATTCACACGTATTCCTACTAACTTAGTATCAAGATTAGTTGTTTATGTTTTCTATGGATGGGTTTATATAATTTTATTGCGTAAATAAATTTAAAAAAAATCAAATTATTTCATATTATCAAATTTGTCATATTGTGAACTGTACGATATGCACACGGTAATAATTAGTCTTTAGGAGATAACGTAGCAAACAACAAACAAGGTTAACAAGTCTTTCTTTAACGTATAAATATACACATACAATACGCAATATCGCTTGGCTCAATATTCGCGAGGCTCGAAGTATTATGGCCAGTCCCTGATATATCGAGACAACGGATTTCGATTGTATATGTATTTGAAAACGTCTTATTTGGTACGCGTCAAAGAAATTTAATTTGAAGTACCATGCTATTCATATTTGTTTGTAACAATAAACGATGCCTTATTTAAAAGTCCTAAGTAAAGAATTAATAAGGTGTGATATCTAGCAAATTAAAAAAAAGCAAAAATCAATTCTCCGTCCGAATCAAAACGCGTGTAGCCACTTCATCAGAACGTTGGATTCAAAAACAAAACAAAACTCAATATATTTATCAAATAACAACTGGGATAATAAAACATGTTACATAAAAATACGTTAACAATAATATATTATTATTAAACGCGCATTGACTATTAGCGAGAAGAAGAAATGACCTTCTGGTGAAAATTTTCAATGTCTCCCAAAGGTCGCAACGATGTTACCCAAAGGTTGTATTTGTCAGTTCATGTCTAGTATTTCCCTTATATGTGTAAACTAGGACAACAGCCAGTAGGCGGCGGTCACCATTTGTTCAGATTAGGCTTAGTATAAGCTCATTCGGAACTCCTCGGCCATTTTTATTGAAAACAACCTCGGATGTTTGTCGGTACATCAGTTAAAGTAGTTCGTATTTTTTTTAATTAAATCATTTTAGAAATGTAGTGTTTTAGAATTGTGTTTACTGATCTAAGTTTAAACTGATTGTCATTGAAGTATATTATTGCAAACATAATTAAGATTTCCAAGAGTAAAGTCATAAAGTTTAACTACTAAATAAAATCACTACGCGATCTACTTGCAGCGGACGTAAACGTACCTCTTTTTTAGTATGTAAACCGTCCAAATACATCCGAGGTTGTTTTTGAAAAAAATGGCCGAGGAGCTCCGAATGAGTATAAGCTATGGTCCAAGGTCATGCCGGAAGTCACTATACATTCAGTTTAGGACTAGTAAGTCTCTTTTATGCATATGCAAGGGCGTCAGGCATAATCAGGATGACACTGTATGATCAGTTCAACCTAGTATGTTCCAACTATATTTCTTCTCAACAATTTGTTTAGTTCAAGCCAAGTATATCCATATACTGTGTCTTCTAGAACGGTAAAATTAGGCGGATATCATTCTTTGTTCAGTTCAGGACTCATAATATGTCCTTATTGAATCCCTACCTGGGCGACAACCAGTAGGCGGCGGTCAATATTTATGCGATCAAATCAGGTCTGGTATGTCTTTATTTGTGCCAAACAGAGAGACTACCAGTAGGCTGATTCACTAAATGTGCACATGAGGGCGACAATCGGTACGTGCAAGCTATTATACGTTTACTCAGGCCCAGTATGTTCCAATAATAAAGATGGCCTGCGACATTTGAGCCTGGTTGATGACCTTATTAATGCCCGCTAGGGCACTAGGTCATGCGGAGGTCACTGCATAATCACTTTAGGTCAAGGACGTCTCAATTATGTTTCTACTAGTGCGAAAACAAGTAGTCTGAGGTCACTTTATGCCCAGTTCACGTCTAGTTACTCCCTATAATGAGTAAACTATGGCAATACTCAGAAGTATGAGGTCATTATATTCTCTGCTCAGACTCAGGGTGTTTTAATACGGCGCCGTGACATGGTGAAGACCACTGTTTATCAAGGTTTTTTAAGGTAAAGACTCGTACAAGTTTTGTTCAAGACTGAAAATGTCTTTTTATGATTCCAAAATTTCGACAACCAGTTGGCTGAGGTCTCCCTGTCTTCTATTCAGGCATAGAATGTCGCTATTATGTTCCTACTCTGGCGACAACCAATATGCTATGGTTTAAGATACTTGCCTTCTTGGCGCGTGGTAACGCGAGTGAATATAAAAATTCTAGACGCATAGCGTTAAACAATATATTAAGTAAGGTGTAAAAATTGCGACCCAAACTTAAGTGCAATCGGAAGTGTACAAAATGATAAATATGATAGGTTTTCATCTCGGCAGATCGGCCACTGATGCCAATGAATTCATATTCGATTACAGTCGAAACTCGGTGTCTCGGTATCGCAAGGTTCGATATCCTCGTTGGCTCGAACAAGGTTTAAAGTGTTTGTTTTTTTCAATATGTTCATATAAAATTCGATCGGTTAGCTTGGTATTTTGAGGTTAAATATTTCTCAACGCTCGATGTCATTTTGCGGTCTCTAGTAAACAGTAAACATTTTGTTTTGTTTGTATTACTCGATGTCAGTTTTCACACCTTGATTTGTTCGCTTGGCTAAGCCGAGGCGCTGATCGATTAATTTTGCTTGATTGGTATTATAATCATTATCATATTTAAATGGTTTAACAGTTTGAGCAAACATGCTTTCACTTTAATTTCTGTCTTTAGCTGGTACGAATACAGACGTTAAAAGTATGTCAGAGTCAAGTTTAAGTTTTATTAGCATAAACATAAAAATGTCATTGCTATTATACATAATACAATTTAAAGACGGTGAACAAGTAATGTATATACAAACACAAATGTAAATATTAATCATAAGAAAATTATGTTGTTAAATATCTAAAAAATGAACCAGATAAATCTAAGTTATCATTAACTTTTCCATTTACACAATTATCTAAGTTTGTAAATAACATGCCTGATGAAAATATAGGGTTTGAATATTGTTGAATACATGTATAAGAACAAATTTGACATAAATATCTCATTGATAAGAACGTGCACGAGGATTTCGTGTTTAACAAATCGCCCACTGTGTTAGTTTAATAGATTGATACATGCTATTCTATGTTTGATTATATTAATATAGTTAAGATTGGGCTCACATACAACACTTATTTTCATAAGTACATACGTTTCTAGCTTTTTACTATTATTAACATTTTGAAACCAACAAAGTACGCATTGATCATAAACACGTTGGATTAACATCTCCAATTCAACTTTCGTAACATTTGCATTATGTCACATTTATGTATGTCCAAACTCATCTAATGTGCGTTTTAATAGTAATGTCAGTACAGGTATAAATCTGATTGTGTTTTAATCAGGCGTCTTCAGATAAAATTATTGCGCTGAAGGTTTCTCCAAATGGAAGAATTAATACAACTGTCAAATGTTGAGCAATCTTGAGAGGACTCGGTACAACCTAAGCTATTCACACGTATTCCTACTAACTTAGTATCAAGATTAGTTGTTTATGTTTTCTATGGATGGGTTTATATAATTTTATTGCGTAAATAAATTTAAAAAAAAATCAAATTATTTCATATTATCAAATTTGTCATATTGTGAACTGTACGATATGCACACGGTAATAATTAGGTCTTTAGGAGATAACGTAGCAAACAACAAACAAGGTTAACAAGTCTTTCTTTAACGTATAAATATACACATACAATACGCAATATCGCTTGGCTCAATATTCGCGAGGCTCGAAGTATTATGGCCAGTCCCTGATATATCGAGACAACGGATTTCGATTGTATATGTATTTGAAAACGTCTTATTTGGTACGCGTCAAAGAAATTTAATTTGAAGTACCATGCTATTCATATTTGTTTGTAACAATAAACGATGCCTTATTTAAAAGTCCTAAGTAAAGAATTAATAAGGTGTGATATCTAGCAAATTAAAAAAAAGCAAAAATCAATTCTCCGTCCGAATCAAAACGCGTGTAGCCACTTCATCAGAACGTTGGTTCAAAAACAAAACAAAACTCAATATATTTATCAAATAACAACTGGGATAATAAAACATGTTACATAAAAATACGTTAACAATAATATATTATTATTAAACGCGCATTGACTATTAGCGAGAAGAAGAAATGACCTTCTGGTGAAAATTTTCAATGTCTCCCAAAGGTCGCAACGATGTTACCCAAAGGTTGTATTTGTCAGTTCATGTCTAGTATTTCCCTTATATGTGTAAACTAGGACAACAGCCAGTAGGCGGCGGTCACCATTTGTTCAGATTAAGCTTAGTATAAGCTCATTCGGAACTCCTCGGCCATTTTTATTGAAAACAACCTCGGATGTTTGTCGGTACATCAGTTAAAGTAGTTCGTTTTTTTTAATTAAATCATTTTAGAAATGTAGTGTTTTAGAATTGTGTTTACTGATCTAAGTTTAAACTGATTGTCATTGAAGTATATTATTGCAAACATAATTAAGATTTCCAAGAGTAAAGTCATAAAGTTTAACTACTAAATAAAATCACTACGCGATCTACTTGCAGCGGACGTAAACGTACCTCTTTTTTAGTATGTAAACCGTCCAAATACATCCGAGGTTGTTTTTGAAAAAAATGGCCGAGGAGCTCCGAATGAGTATAAGCTATGGTCCAAGGTCATGCCGGAAGTCACTATACATTCAGTTTAGGACTAGTAA
This sequence comes from Mya arenaria, assembly GCF_026914265.1. Lineage (NCBI taxonomy): Eukaryota > Metazoa > Mollusca > Bivalvia > Myida > Myidae > Mya > Mya arenaria. The sequence continues at coordinate 13,475,932 of NC_069137.1, forward strand.
GTCTCTTTTATGCATATGCAAGGGCGTCAGGCATAATCAGGATGACACTGTATGATCAGTTCAACCTAGTATGTTCCAACTATATTTCTTCTCAACAATTTGTTTAGTTCAAGCCAAGTATATCCATATACTGTGTCTTCTAGAACGGTAAAATTAGGCGGATATCATTCTTTGTTCAGTTCAGGACTCATAATATGTCCTTATTGAATCCCTACCTGGGCGACAACCAGTAGGCGGCGGTCAATATTTATGCGATCAAATCAGGTCTGGTATGTCTTTATTTGTGCCAAACAGAGAGACTACCAGTAGGCTGATTCACTAAATGTGCACATGAGGGCGACAATCGGTACGTGCAAGCTATTATACGTTTACTCAGGCCCAGTATGTTCCAATAATAAAGATGGCCTGCGACATTTGAGCCTGGTTGATGACCTTATTAATGCCCGCTAGGGACTAGGTCATGCGGAGGTCACTGCATAATCACTTTAGGTCAAGGACGTCTCAATTATGTTTCTACTAGTGCGAAAACAAGTAGTCTGAGGTCACTTTATGCCCAGTTCACGTCTAGTTACTCCCTATAATGAGTAAACTATGGCAATACTCAGAAGTATGAGGTCATTATATTCTCTGCTCAGACTCAGGGTGTTTTAATACGGCGCCGGTGACATGGTGAAGACCACTGTTTATCAAGGTTTTTTAAGGTAAAGACTCGTACAAGTTTTGTTCAAGACTGAAAATGTCTTTTTATGATTCCAAAATTTCGACAACCAGTTGGCTGAGGTCTCCCTGTCTTCTATTCAGGCATAGAATGTCGCTATTATGTTCCTACTCTGGCGACAACCAATATGCTATGGTTTAAGATACTTGCCTTCTTGGCGCGTGGTAACGCGAGTGAATATAAAAATTCTAGACGCATAGCGTTAAACAATATATTAAGTAAGGTGTAAAAATTGCGACCCAAACTTAAGTGCAATCGGAAGTGTCAAAATGATAAATATGATAGGTTTTCATCTCGGCAGATCGGCCACTGATGCCAATGAATTCATATTCGATTACAGTCGAAACTCGGTGTCTCGGTATCGCAATGTTCGATATCCTCGTTGGCTCGAACAAGGTTTAAAGTGTTTGTTTTTTTCAATATGTTCATATAAAATTCGATCGGTTAGCTTGGTATTTTGAGGTTAAATATTTCTCAACGCTCGATGTCATTTTGCGGTCTCTAGTAAACAGTAAACATTTTGTTTTGTTTGTATTACTCGATGTCAGTTTTCACACCTTGATTTGTTCGCTTGGCTAAGCCGAGGCGCTGATCGATTAATTTTGCTTGATTGGTATTATAATCATTATCATATTTAAATGGTTTAACAGTTTGAGCAAACATGCTTTCACTTTAATTTCTGTCTTTAGCTGGTACGAATACAGACGTTAAAAGTATGTCAGAGTCAAGTTTAAGTTTTATTAGCATAAACATAAAAATGTCATTGCTATTATACATAATACAATTTAAAGACGGTGAACAAGTAATGTATATACAAACACAAATGTAAATATTAATCATAAGAAAATTATGTTGTTAAATATCTAAAAAATGAACCAGATAAATCTAAGTTATCATTAACTTTTCCATTTACACAATTATCTAAGTTTGTAAATAACATGCCTGATGAAAATATAGGGTTTGAATATTGTTGAATACATGTATAAGAACAAATTTGACATAAATATCTCATTGATAAGAACGTGCACGAGGATTTCGTGTTTAACAAATCGCCCACTGTGTTAGTTTAATAGATTGATACATGCTATTCTATGTTTGATTATATTAATATAGTTAAGATTGGGCTCACATACAACACTTATTTTCATAAGTACATACGTTTCTAGCTTTTTACTATTATTAACATTTTGAAACCAACAAAGTACGCATTGATCATAAACACGTTGGATTAACATCTCCAATTCAACTTTCGTAACATTTGCATTATGTCACATTTATGTATGTCCAAACTCATCTTATGTGCGTTTTAATAGTAATGTCAGTACAGGTATACATGTGATTGTGTTTTAATCAGGCGTCTTCAGATAAAATTATTACGCTGAAGGTTTCTCCAAATGGAAGAATTAATACAACTGTCAAATGTTGAGCAATCTTGAGAGGACTCGGTACAACCTAAGCTATTCACACGTATTCCTACTAACTTAGTATCAAGATTAGTTGTTTATGTTTTCTATGGATGGGTTTATATAATTTTATTGCGTAAATAAATTTAAAAAAAAATCAAATTATTTCATATGATCAAATTTGTCATATTGTGAACTGTACGATATGCACACGGTAATAATTAGTCTTTAGGAGATAACGTAGCAAACAACAAACGAGGTTAAAAAGTCTTTCTTTAACGTATAAATATTACAATACGCAATATCGCTTGGCTCAATATTCGCGAGGCTCGAAGTATTATGGCCAGTCCCTGATATATCGAGACAACGGATTTCGATTGTATATGTATTTGAAAACGTCTTATTTGGTACGCGTCAAAGAAATTTAATTTGAAGTACCATGCTATTCATATTTGTTTGTAACAATAAACGATGCCTTATTTAAAAGTCCTAAGTAAAGAATTAATAAGGTGTGATATCTAGCAAATTAAAAAAAAGCAAAAATCAATTCTCCGTCCGAATCAAAACGCGTGTAGCCACTTCATCAGAACGTTGGTTCAAAAACAAAACAAAACTCAAATATATTTATCAAATAACAACTGGGATAATAAAACATGTTACATAAAAATACGTTAACAATAATATATTATTATTAAACGCGCATTGACTATTAGCGAGAAGAAGAAATGACCTTCTGGTGAAAATTTTCAATGTCTCCCAAAGGTCGCAACGATGTTACCCAAAGGTTGTATTTGTCAGTTCATGTCTAGTATTTCCCTTATATGTGTAAACTAGGACAACAGCCAGTAGGCGGCGGTCACCATTTGTTCAGATTAAGCTTAGTATAAGCTCATTCGGAACTCCTCGGCCATTTTTATTGAAAACAACCTCGGATGTTTGTCGGTACATCAGTTAAAGTAGTTCGTATTTTTTTAATTAAATCATTTTAGAAATGTAGTGTTTTAGAACTGTGTTTACTGATCTAAGTTTAAACTGATTGTCATTGAAGTATATTATTGCAAACATAATTAAGATTTCCAAGAGTAAAGTCATAAAGTTTAACTACTAAATAAAATCACTACGCGATCTACTTGCAGCGGACGTAAACGTACCTCTTTTTTAGTATGTAAACCGTCCAAATACATCCGAGGTTGTTTTTGAAAAAAATGGCCGAGGAGCTCCGAATGAGTATAAGCTATGGTCCAAGGTCATGCCGGAAGTCACTATACATTCAGTTTAGGACTAGTAAGTCTCTTTTATGCATATGCAAGGGCGTCAGGCATAACCAGGATGACACTGTATGATCAGTTCAACCTAGTATGTTCCAACTATATTTCTTCTCAACAATTTGTTTAGTTCAAGCCAAGTATATCCATATACTGTGTCTTCTAGAACGGTAAAATTAGGCGGATATCATTCTTTGTTCAGTTCAGGACTCATAATATGTCCTTATTGAATCCCTACCTGGGCGACAACCAGTAGGCGGCGGTCAATATTTATGCGATCAAATCAGGTCTGGTATGTCTTTATTTGTGCCAAACAGAGAGACTACCAGTAGGCTGATTCACTAAATGTGCACATGAGGGCGACAATCGGTACGTGCAAGCTATTATACGTTTACTCAGGCCCAGTATGTTCCAATAATAAAGATGGCCTGCGACATTTGAGCCTGGTTGATGACCTTATTAATGCCCGCTAGGGCATGCGGAGGTCACTGCATAATCACTTTAGGTCAAGGACGTCTCAATTATGTTTCTACTAGTGCGAAAACAAGTAGTCTGAGGTCAATTTATGCCCAGTTCACGTCTAGTTACTCCCTATAATGAGTAAACTATGGCAATACTCAGAAGTATGAGGTCATTATATTCTCTGCTCAGACTCAGGGTGTTTTAATACGGCGCCGTGACATGGTGAAGACCACTGTTTATCAAGGTTTTTTAAGGTAAAGACTCGTACAAGTTTTGTTCAAGACTGAAAATGTCTTTTTATGATTCCAAAATTTCGACAACCAGTTGGCTGAGGTCTCCCTGTCTTCTATTCAGGCATAGAATATCGCTATTATGTTCCTACTCTGGCGACAACCAATATGCTATGGTTTAAGATACTTGCCTTCTTGGCGCGTGGTAACGCGAGTGAATATAAAAATTCTAGACGCATAGCGTTAAACAATATATTAAGTAAGGTGTAAAAATTGCGACCCAAACTTAAGTGCAATCGGAAGTGTCAAAATGATAAATATGATAGGTTTTCATCCCGGCAGTTCGGCCACTGATGCCAATGAATTCATATTCGATTACAGTCGAAACTCGGTGTCTCGGTATCGCAATGTTCGATATCCTCGTTGGCTCGAACAAGGTTTAAAGTGTTTGTTTTTTTCAATATGTTCATATAAAATTCGATCGGTTAGCTTGGTATTTTGAGGTTAAATATTTCTCAACGCTCGATGTCATTTTGCGGTCTCTAGTAAACAGTAAACATTTTGTTTTGTTTGTATTACTCGATGTCAGTTTTCACACCTTGATTTGTTCGCTTGGCTAAGCCGAGGCGCTGATCGATTAATTTTGCTTGATTGGTATTATAATCATTATCATATTTAAATGGTTTAACAGTTTGAGCAAACATGCTTTCACTTTAATTTCTGTCTTTAGCTGGTACGAATACAGACGTTAAAAGTATGTCAGAGTCAAGTTTAAGTTTTATTAGCATAAACATAAAAATGTCATTGCTATTATACATAATACAATTTAAAGACGGTGAACAAGTAATGTATATACAAACACAAATGTAAATATTAATCATAAGAAAATTATGTTGTTAAATATCTAAAAAATGAACCAGATAAATCTAAGTTATCATTAACTTTTCCATTTACACAATTATCTAAGTTTGTAAATAACATGCCTGATGAAAATATAGGGTTTGAATATTGTTGAATACATGTATAAGAACAAATTTGACATAAATATCTCATTGATAAGAACGTGCACGAGGATTTCGTGTTTAACAAATCGCCCACTGTGTTAGTTTAATAGATTGATACATGCTATTCTATGTTTGATTATATTAATATAGTTAAGATTGGGCTCACATACAACACTTATTTTCATAAGTACATACGTTTCTAGCTTTTTACTATTATTAACATTTTGAAACCAACAAAGTACGCATTGATCATAAACACGTTGGATTAACATCTCCAATTCAACTTTCGTAACATTTGCATTATGTCACATTTATGTATGTCCAAACTCATCTAATGTGCGTTTTAATAGTAATGCCAGTACAGGTATACATCTGATTGTGTTTTAATCAGGCGTCTTCAGATAAAATTATTGCGCTGAAGGTTTCTCCAAATGGAAGAATTAATACAACTGTCAAATGTTGAGCAATCTTGAGAGGACTCGGTACAACCTAAGCTATTCACACGTATTCCTACTAACTTAGTATCAAGATTAGTTGTTTATGTTTTCTATGGATGGGTTTATATAATTTTATTGCGTAAATAAATTAAAAAAAAATCAAATTATTTCATATGATCAAATTTGTCATATTGTGAACTGTACGATATGCACACGGTAATAATAGGTGCCTGATAAACTATTAATTGCATGGAACAAATGTACAGATCAACATTTTAATTCATACGCAGTCGCTCTTGATAACAAACTGTGCAAACTTAGTCTTGATAGTATACGGTTGTGTAATACTGATATACACTCACTCTATGATCATATAATTAGATCAATGTTAGAATGTGCTGAATCAAACTTGCCCATGTCAAAATATAACATGCATGCTAAGCCTTATTGGACTAGTGATGTAAAATGCGCGCATATGATCCAAAAAGATGAACGAAAAAAATGGTGTTCTGCAGGAAAACCCAGAGAGCGTGATAATCCACTATATGTCAGTTACAAATCAGCAAAACGAGCATTCATCAACACCCAAAAGGCTGCTATATACAATTGCAATGAAAAGTTTTATAATGACTTAAACGAGGCTGCGGAGTGCGACATGAGTTTATTTTGGTATTTAGTAAAGACGAAACGTACTTCTAGATCGAATCCAATAAATGAGCTAGCTATAAATGGTATCTCATTGAGGCACCCACACCAAATATCAAATGCTTTTCGTGACTACTACTCACAAACTTTCAAACCTAAGAGTGCACCACATTTCGACAACGAATTTCTGAACAAATTAGATTCTGATGTTAATGCATTCATACAATCGAATGAGTATGAGTTCGACCCAAATTTAACAGAAAACGTACAGATCGAAGAGTTAAATAATGCTATTAGAAAAATGAAGATGAGAAAATCCCCCGGATATGACAAAGTAACGCCGGAGCACATATAATACGGCGGCAAAACTCTGCGGGCATATATTGCACGACTATTCACGCTAATGATCAAATGTGCTTACGTTCCGGAAGAATGCAAACTTGGTATCATTATACCAGTTCACAAAGAGGGAAAACCAAGGTCCTCCCCAAGTAGCTACAGACCTATTTCTTTATTGCCGGTGCTATACAAGCTTTTTGAAAATGTCATCCATAGCCGTTTGAATACATGGTGTGCTGACAGTGGCATCGACTTCCCTAATAAACAACAAAATGCATACCAAAAGCATATCGGGCCCGTAACAACATCGTTCAACGTACAAGAAGCAGTTGCAAATAGACTGGAGCTCGGATCAAGTGTTTACTGTGCCCTACTGGACACCAAGGGTGCATTTGATTCCGTTCGGCACAGTGCCATAATTATGAAAATGAAATCACTTGGTCTAAAAGGCGTTTTCCTGAGGCTGATGGTTAATATATATTCATCTCTTAAAGGATGTGTTCTTGCAAATGGAGTCCTATCCGAAACCTTTCCTGTTCTTCAAAGTGTACGACACAGGCGGAATATTATCAACATGGAGTTATCTCCTCTTCATTGATGAAATACTGAACATCCTTGAAAATAATGGCCATGGTTTAACACTGCATGATATCCCCTGTGGGAACCCCTCTCTCGCCGATGATCAAACTCTACTTTGCCCGAACAAAATGTCTCTTGAAAATCAACTCGCTGTTGTCCTTGAATACGCCAACAAATGGGACTATGAATTTAATTTCAGTAAATGCCAACTAGTTATATTCCAGAAAAACATTCCTCGTGAAACAACAGTACCATTTGGGCAGCAAACACTGGTCAGCGTACACTCTGCTAAACACCTCGGTGTGAACTTGAGGTATAATTTAAGTTGCAGTGAAACTATTTACAATCGTCTACGAAAAGGATACTCCTCCCTTTTCAGTGTACTTTCAATTGAACAATCAGAGGGCGATGTTAACCCTTTGACAATAGCCTCTCTCGTGACAAAAGTAAGCATATCCAAAGCACTGTACGGCGCAAAATTATGGTCCAATGTTTCCGCTACATCAATGCTGCGATTAGAAAGATTCAAGCGCCTAGCAGCTAAACGAAGTCAACATTTACCGACATCGACACGCACGGATATGGCCCTAAGCATGCTAGGCTGGTACACAATGGAATACGACATCCATAAACGTAAACTCATGTTCCTGCAAAAACTTTGTACTATGCCCACCTCATTGCTAACTCGTCAAATATTCAACTATAGACTGAACCTATACATAGCAAAGGGATTTCAACATCAGACAGGCTACATTCCGGACATAATTTCACTCTTGCAAAAATACGAACTGATTGGGTCTTTGAATATGTACCTTCAAACATCCATATTCCCAAGTCAAAGTAAGTGGAAACAAATAGTCAATCGAACATTATCACTGTATCACAAAACTCAGTGGCGAAGAAGAACCAACTCCGACGAGGAATTCCGAAGATTCCAAAGCGTCCATGAGTCTATTGCCCCATCCATTCTTTGGTTGAATGCACAGTCACGCACGGAAATCATTCACGCCATAAGTGCAACCAAGGCCTTAGTTTACAGACAATTTCAACCCGAATACACGTGTAAACTCTGCAAAACTGAAACAAGTGATATTATAATGCATACCATTATCATCTGCTCAAAAACTGGCAGCCTCAGAAAAACTTTTCTACACGAAACTAAAACATTATGCGGTCAGCACATATATACGTTGCTCGTAAGTTCGGATAATGAATATCTAATGCGTTCACTGTTCCAGCCAAACTTCATCACTGCTTTCAGTCTCCCGGAGAAAACTTTTAAGATGTTTCTTAAAAAAGCATGCAAATTTGTTCACGACACTATCAGTCTGTACAATAAAAATAATAGTGTGTAAGTGTGATAAAATATTGCTTGCATTTTGTTGCATAAGTACCCTAACATACACATCTTAAACCTGCCACTAAATGCTTATTTTTCGTTTTCGATAAGCTCTTAGTTATTTGACGGGTAATTATACAGTATGCATGCGTGTACATATTGAATGCAAAATTTGAAAGGTTGGTTCAATCATTATAACCAATCATTTGTAAATAATCATACAACTATATAATATGTATAAGTAATGTACTTTTTGAACATGTATTATTTATATTATTAACTACATTGTATGCCATGTCACTTATATCATATGTTAAATCACTGAAAAGTGGAATAAAAGAGAATATATCTAAAAAATGAACCAGATAAATCTAAGTTATCATTAACTTTTCCATTTACACAATTATCTAAGTTTGTAAATAACATGCCTGATGAAAATATAGGGTTTGAATATTGTTGAATACATGTATAAGAACAAATTTGACATAAATATCTCATTGATAAGAACGTGCACGAGGATTTCGTGTTTAACAAATCGCCCACTGTGTTAGTTTAATAGATTGATACATGCTATTCTATGTTTGATTATATTAATATAGTTAAGATTGGGCTCACATACAACACTTATTTTCATAAGTACATACGTTTCTAGCTTTTTACTATTATTAACATTTTGAAACCAACAAAGTACGCATTGATCATAAACACGTTGGATTAACATCTCCAATTCAACTTTCGTAACATTTGCATTATGTCACATTTATGTATGTCCAAACTCATCTAATGTGCGTTTTAATAGTAATGTCAGTACAGGTATAAATCTGATTGTGTTTTAATCAGGCGTCTTCAGATAAAATTATTGCGCTGAAGGTTTCTCCAAATGGAAGAATTAATACAACTGTCAAATGTTGAGCAATCTTGAGAGGACTCGGTACAACCTAAGCTATTCACACGTATTCCTACTAACTTAGTATCAAGATTAGTTGTTTATGTTTTCTATGGATGGGTTTATATAATTTTATTGCGTAAATAAATTTTAAAAAAAATCAAATTATTTCATATGATCAAATTTGTCATATTGTGAACTGTACGATATGCACACGATAATAATAGGTCTTTATGAGATAACGTAGCAAACAACAAACGAGGTTAACAAGTCTTTCTTTAACGTATAAATATACACATACAATACGCAATATCGCTTGGCTCAATATTCGCGAGGCTCGAAGTATTATGGCCAGTCCCTGATATATCGAGACAACGGATTTCGATTGTATATGTATTTGAAAACGTCACATTTGGTACGCGTCAAAGAAATTTAATTTGAAGTACCATGCTATTCATATTTGTTTGTAACAATAAACGATGCCTTATTTAAAAGTCATAAGTAAAGAATTAATAAGGTGTGATATCTAGCAAATTAAAAAAAGCAAAAATCAATTCTCCGTCCGAATCAAAACGCGTGTAGCCACTTCATCAGAACGTTGGTTCAAAAACTCAAATATATTTATCAAATAACAACTGGGATAATAAAATATGTGACATAAAAATACGTTAACAATAATATATTATTATTAAACGCGCATTGACTATTAGCGAGAAGAAGAAATGACCTTCTGGTGAAAATTTTCAATGTCTCCCAAAGGTCGCAACGATGTTACCCAAAGGTTGTATTTGTCAGTTCATGTCTAGTATTTCCCTTATATGTGTAAACTAGGACAACAGCCAGTAGGCGGCGGTCACCATTTGTTCAGATTAAGCTTAGTATAAGCTCATTCGGAACTCCTCGGCCATTTTTATTGAAAACAACCTCGGATGTTTGTCGGTACATCAGTTAAAGTAGTTCGTATTTTTTTAATTAAATCATTTTAGAATGTAGTGTTTTAGAATTGTGTTTACTGATCTTAGTTTAAACTGATTGTCATTGAAGTATATTATTGCAAACATAATTAAGATTTCCAAGAGTAAAGTCATAAAGTTTAACTACTGAATAAAATCACTACGCGATCTACTTGCAGCGGACGTAAACGTACCTCTTTTTTAGTATATAAACCGTCCAAATACATCCGAGGTTGTTTTTAAAAAAAAATGGCCGAGGAGCTCCGAATGAGTATAAGCTATGGTCCAAGGTCATGCCGGAAGTCGGTCTTCTGGGATAGAATGCCGCTATTATGTTCCTACTCCGGCGACAAGTAGTATGCTGCGGTTTAAGATATATGCCATCTCGGGTATCAACCAGTAGGGAGATCATTTTGTGTTCAGCATAGGCTGGTGATTTTTGTATAATGTCTAAAATATATTATAAACAAATCCGATCTTTTGGTAATATTGTTGAAACCTTTGAAAGACATGAAATGATGTTACCAGATGGTCAAATCTTCTGTTTTCCGAAAGTAAGTTTTGTGTTCAAAAAGAATATAGTTTTGCATACGAGTTTTTACATGCAATGTTATCGCATTTCTTATTTTTTATTGTGTTTTATTTTTTTGTCGTTGTAAATTCATTGTTCTAATGCTGTGTAAATGCATTTTTATATAACTGGACATAAAGGTATATCTGATATTTAACTTCCTAGACATGACATGAATATTTAGCCTAAAAATATTGTTAAGGTCTCAGAAAATCTGTGGTCAGTAACAGTAGTACGTGTCATGCTATACTAAACCAAAGAAGTTATGTTGAAATGTTTTATGCAGAAGTATGTGTGCAGCTCGTATATCGTTTTTAGTGCTTACTAGTGCAACGAAATGTAGGCAAAACTAACTATGTCCAGTTCGGTTCAGGGCGTGTATGTCGCTCTTTCGTGACTTCAAGTGTGGCAGCCAATAGACAGAGATCGCTTTATGTTAAGTTCAGCTCCGATATGTCCCTGTTTTGTTCGTCCTAGGGAAATAACAAGTTGGCAAATGTCACTGTGTGTTTAGTTCAAACTAATAATGTCCCTAAAATATCCCTTCTATGGCAAGAGCGATAACCAGTAGCAGGAGGTCATTCTTGTTCCGCTTAGCCCTTTTGGGTGCTTATTAGTGCAAGAACCACAAGCAGGTCATAATGAACATTTCACGTCTATGATGTTTCTATAATTTGCCTTATAGTCTCGAAATAGTCCGTCCCTATTATTTGCTTTCTATTGAAAAAACAGTAGGGGCGATCACTATCATGTCTATTCGGTCGCTATTTTGCGTCTACGAAGATGAAAACCGGTTGGCGAAAGTCTCAGCTTTTTGGTTTCTTTAATCGAAGTATTTTCCTATTTTGTGCCAGTTAGTGCAACAACCAGTAGGCGGAGGTCACTTATTTTAGACAGGACTAGTATGTCGTTTTCTTTCGCCTACTATGGCGACAAGCAGTAGGCGCAGTTCACTATATGATTACAGTATGTCTAGTTTGTCCCTACAATGCAGCTGGTAGGATTACAACCAGTTGGTGGAGGTCACCATGTGTTCCGATATGGCTCAGTAGATCCCTATTATGTGCCGACAAGGCAGATAAATAGTAGGCGATGTCAGTAGGCTGATATCACTTTGTTTTTGGCTCATACTTAGTATGTCGGTATCATGAGACTACCAGGGCCAAAACCAATAGCAAATGGATATCATTTGTTTAATAGGACAAAAACCAGTACGTGGAGGTCATAACTTGAATTCATTACTGTTATATCCTTATATGTGTTATATGTGTTAAGTTGGACAACAGCCGGAGGTCAATAAAATTAAGTTCATGTACGGTAGGTTCTTATTATGTGCTTACTTTGATGACAACCAGTTGACAGATTGTCAATATATGTTATCGTTTGACTCAATTATGTGCATAATAGTGCGACGAGGAATGACGGACGTCACAATAAACCCATTTTGAAACAAATTTGTCTCTATCAGTTGTCTGCCCATCAACCAGTACCTGGATGTCAATGTATGTCCGGCCTTAGACCAGTTGGTTCATATTAATTCTTATTGCATTTAACGCTAGCATGTGCGTAACAGGGTGATGCCCAGTAGGCGGAGGTCATAAACAATCAGTTCACGAATATCATGTTCATATTTTGTGCGTACTAGGGTGACAATTTGTATGCGGATGGCACTATATGAACAGCTGAATTTGCTCTGTTTGTTCCTTTTATGAACCCACTAGGGCATAAAGTCATCGTGGATGTCACATTATGTTCAATTCAGGACAGGTACGTCTCATGCGTCTACTAGGGCATCGGCCAGTGGGTGCTAGTACTATTTTGTGGATACGCGGACCACAATTAGTAGGTGGAGGTCACTATTTTGTAAGTTCAGGCAACAGTAAAAGGAAACTAGAGTGTCGACCCCCCATCAACTTTCAACATGGTATATGTGAAATTGTCGTGTGTAGAGCAGTAGAGCAACCGTGACCTTTCTAGAAAAAGATTGTAAATCGTCTACGGAATATTTAAACAAATCCGACATTTGGGTTACATGGGTGCAACCTTTGGGAAACTTGTACTTGTTATTAGATGGTTAAATAGCATGTTGCCCAAAAGGTATGGTGTTTGATAAAACATAATTTGGCATATGCTTCATTACATTTTGTGTAATCCAATATATATAAATTATAATATAATATATTTTATGTAGATGCAATGTTCTGATGAAATGTGGATACACTAATGGTATGAAAGGATAGAGATGATAATCACATAAACATTAAAGGAATATTAACCTCAGCCTAATAGGTTAGTAAAAGTAGTATTTGCCATGCTAGAATATATATCAAATAAGTAATGGTAATTAGAATTTTGTTATAAGTTATGGTGCTACAAGAAATACATATTTATTTGGATAATTTGGAACGATTCCAAACGTATCACTTTTTTGAGGCGTATTGTAATAATTATTAAGATTACTTGTTTGCTCATATAGGCATACTTTACAAGTCGGTGGCAAGATATCACTGTTTTTGCAGAATTTGGTATCAACTTGCTGAGATCTTCAGACATATATTGCTAGTTTCTAACTGACGCGTTTCTTTTGACCAAAATCGCATAGCAGTTAGATTTCTACACTTTTTCATAATCATTGACTTGTTTCCTCCTCGCCAGTATACTCGATAGTTTTTAATAACTTTATGACAATATATTTCCAATATTTTTATTTTCCACATGTACTATATATCCCCATTATCCTCATATTCTTGTATTTTTCCCAAACATAGTTCTTAAAACTCGAATGATATAGATCGCCTACAACACTTAATGTTTAATGGATGTTTACTATGTCCGTTTTATGAGAATTCTTTGCTGCCAGTCATGGCGTATATCCATTTATGTTCAGTTCAGTTCAGATTTGTACTAGCATGTCTCGGGTTTGTTTCTACTAGGGCAATAATCCGTAAGCCGATGTCAATATACACATTAAACACCGTTAATCCTAAGTCGGGATAAGGATTAACGGTATGTTGAACAAACAATTTATAGACAAAACAGCATGCGCGATTTATTGGTGACATAAAACATAAAGTCGTGAAAATGTGCAACACCTTAACACCGTTATGAATGTTAGTTGAGTGATAGTTCAGTATATAATTATGTCAAAACAGTGTTTAATTAATAACAAATAACTTGTGATTATACTTGTTTTATTTAAAATTTATGTAAATAAAAATTAAAGCACATGCATGCATTCATAATGTAAATCAAGTCCCTGTAAAAATATAACAAAGACATATAAATCCTGAAATGAACATAAAGCGATCTTTGCTTTCTTGTTACCGTCCTAGAATGCACTTAAACGCGACACTGAAGTCCTGAACAGGAAATAGTGGCCTTCGACTACTGGTTGTCGCACAAGTAGGCATGATTGTTTAATGAACATTCTAACGAAAGAGGAATATTTTGCATACATAAAAAATAAATATTTACCGCTCCCCAACTTTGAACATCACATAAATAACCTAAGGTCATATCTCGTATGTTCCTAGTATGTGCCTATTGGGCAATGACACTTTGTGTGCAGCTGAGTACCAGTTTGTCCCCATATTTTGACTACTTTGCCGCGTTGTCATGGCAAAGTACATTAAATGTACTGTTCGGGACATTATTTTCCCTATTAGGTATATATTATGGCATCAACCAGAAACCGGAGTGACTTAATGCACAACTTAGGACTTGATTTGACCTGTTAGGTGCCAACTTGGACCACAAACTGTAGGATGAGGTCGCATTCTTGTCACATAACATTATAAATAATATCGACTGTACGCCTTAGGCTGTCATGTATTGTTATACACGGGTATTTTTATCACTATATAATAAACATTCTAACAAAAAAATGAATAAATTGCATGTTTGAAATTGAAGTAGTTGCCCTTTCCCCGCGTTGAACCTGACACTTGCGACATTTATTCCTCATAACATATGAAGAGCAACAGTGACCTTTCAAGAAAATGACTTTATATAGTGTCCGAAATGTTTAACACAATCCGACCTTTGGGTAACATCGCTGCGACCTTTGGGAGACATGTAATTATTTTACCAGATTACAAAATTTTCTTTTGCCCGAAATTTACTGTGTTTGAAAAGAATACAGTTCTGCATACGGGTTTTTATATTTACTGTTATCGCATTTGTTATTATTAAAGGACATAGAAGTAAATTGCCTTTTTTATTGCCTACCCATGACATGAATATTTTACCTCTGCCTAAAAGTAAAGTATTTTTTAGGATCAGAAAATGCATTGTCAGTAACAGTAAAATGTACCATGCTATAATATGCCAATGAAGTTATGTTCATTAAACCTCTACCATCCGTTATAATGCTATTATATTTACATAATTAAGTGTATAACTAGAAGCGAATTCAAATATATCACTCGTCATTGAAGCGCAGTATTGATAACTAAATTTTATCGCTGAAATAAGCAAAACATACTAGTCGGTTGCATAATATCACGTTCATCGCAGAATCCCATCTCCGAGGGGATCTATCACAGGATAGAAAAATCAGGGCAATACGAACATAGTATAACCTTATAACAACATTTAGAGTTTGAGGTTACCGGGCTTCTGCATTTAATGTAAATAAATACCGTGAGATTACAGCTGTAACACAATAACCCTGACAATATTGCTACTTTTTGTCCAAGGATTAAAAAGTTATTTGATAATGATAAGCGGATTTCATGAGACAATGTGTTTCTTTATGGTATAAAAAGTTTATAAACATAGATTTTGTGACGTCACGACATCTTAGTGATATGTGATTTCTGTTCATTAATGCAGTTTGAACGATCGGAGGCGCGAATACATACATACATACAGCATAAATGAACAACAATTTAAATCATTCTTTAAACAACATTAAAACCGAAATAACGTTAATATATTTTGTTTCAAGAAACAATCTTAAATATAAATGTGATTAAAGGCATATCATGCCTGGTTAAAAGGGTATCTTCTGGAGTGACAACAAGAAGGAAGAGGCCACTGTGTGAGGCTTAGGTCCGATTTGACCCTTATATGTGCTTATTTTGACGACAACCAGTCGGCAAATGTCACCTGATGCTCCTTACATGACTTATTTATCGCTTAAGTATGTATATCAGAGCGACCAAATGTAGGATGAGGTCAATATAGTTTCAGTTCATGCCTGGTATGTTCATATTGTGTGCTTATTAAGGCGATGACACGTAATGTACAATTGCGTATCAGTGTAGCCCCCTTATGTCTACTAGCCCGCCATGGCATACCGATATACACTATATGTTTAATTCAGAACAAGCATGTCTATATCATGATTTTTAATACCATAATGCGGATGTCACTTGAAGTTCAGGACTAGTGTGTCCCTATTCTGGGTACTTGTACCACAAACAGTTGGATGAGGTCACTCTGTTGTCACTTTAGATAAAATCGAGTTACCGAGTAAGGCTATTATGTATTAGTATACAATGTGAATTCTATAACTGAATAATGAACATTCTAACAAGAAAGGCATATATCACATGTACAAAATCGCCCTTCCCTTCTACTCCCACCCCAACAAGCACTTTGAGCATGATATACGCGACATTTTTGGTCAGTAATATGTGAAGAACAACAATAATCTTTCTAGAAAATGCTTTAAAAAAAGTGTCCGAAATGGTTTGGCAATCCGACCTTTGGGTTACATCGTTGCAACATTTTGAAGACAAAAAAGTATGTTACCAGACGATTTAATCGATTGTTATCCAAACGGTATTAGATTTAATAATAATTTGTCTTTCCAAATGTTTGATTTTGAATTTCATGTTATCCAATTTATTATTTTTGTAGATCCAATGTTCTGATGAGTGTAAACACAATTTTTATATAAAAGGACATAGATGCATATTTATTTTTTTGCTGCATAGAAATGACATAAACATTTTACCTAGGCCTCAAGGACAAGTATTATTTAGGGTTTAGAAAAGTTATGGTCAGTAAGAGTAGTATGTGTCATGCTAGAATATGGCATACATGAACTATTTTCAGTAAAATGTTATTATCAGTAATGGTGCCATAACACATACTTATGCTTATAATTTTAAACGTTTCTAAATGTCTCTCTCGTCTTTTAAGCGCGCTGTAGAGGCAAAACATACTAGTCAGTTGCATAATATCACGGTCATTGCCGAATCTCATATTTGGCGGGTTCGTCTGAGAGTTCAATAGTGATTTGATAATAACGATGATCGTAGAATAGCGGATTTGAAGAACTGTTGCTTTTGAATGGTCTAATTAATACAGATAGGTTTTATTACGCAAAAATTTCTTAGTGATAATGTATGTACCTTTTTTCTGTCGTTTTATGCAGTTTGAAAAATCGGGCGCGCGCCTACATACGAACCTACATACCGTATGAACGCACAGCAATAGTTCTTTTTCCTAAAAGTGACACTCTCATTCAAATTCAATCCATACACATGTATAACAAAGATGAATATTGAGAGAATAATATTTAACAACTCACTAATTAATGCATTTACGGAAAATATTAATGACTGATAACAGGATTGTAACCGTATATCCAAAGGCTTGAAACGCATACATATTGAATGACTGGTACCTCAGCGTTTGTGTTATGTTAAATAATGATATTGAAAAAGATCACTGAGTGGGTAAAAGTTTGTAAGTGCTTCCACATGGGTAAACACATTTTAACATAAAAGGACATAGAAGTAAATTGCCTTTTTAATTGCCTACGCATGACATTTATATTTTATCTCTGCCTAACAGTAAAGTTTAGGGATCGAAAAATATATTGTCAGTAAGAGTAGTATGTGTCATGTTAGAATATGGCATTGATGAATTATTGTCAGTAAAATGTTATCATCAGTAATGGTGCTATAACATATATATATATGTTTATAATTTTAAACGTTTCTAAATGTCTCTTTTATCTTTTAAGCACGCTGTAGATATTAGATTACTGTTTTCGGTTAATAGGCAAAACATACCAGTCAGTTGCATACTATCACGGTCATCGCAGTATCTCATATTTGGCGGGATTTGTCCATGGGTTCAATAGTGATTTGATAATTATGATGATCGTAGAAAAGCGGATTTTAAGAAAAACTGTTGTTTCGGAATGGTCTATTCTGTTCTGTTAATAAAGATTGATTTTATTAAGCCACGATTTCGTAGTGATAATGTATGTACCTTTTTTTCTGTCTGTTTATGAGGATTGAACGATCGGAATCCCGCCTAAGTACGAGCCTACAAGCGGTATGAACGCACAGCAATGATTTGTACGTCAAATGTCAAGGACACAATACAAGTTAAATATCAAAATGAATACTGTTGGTATAACTTATTTTGACTGAACTTAGTCCGGGTTGAAACTTTACCATGTATACAAGGATTTTCAACAAAACGTAAGTACATCAATCGATCCTGAGAAAACATTGTCCTGGCTGTATTGATCATACATAGTAGGATTTTCAAAACGGTTTCACAATTATAAGGCGACGTAGCACACACATCAGCCAGGCCTGAAGGTAACACTGAGAGGTCAACATTTGAAACAGTACTATTGAAACATTAATTAATTAAGTACACAATAATTTGAGATGTTCGATTTTTTTTTAATTTTCCAAGTTGAACGTTACCAAATAATATATCATACTAAATATAAATAGTTTTCGTCTTACTGTTGAACTCCATGTATGTCTGTGTTGCAATAACATGGAAAATATTCTGACTTTGTCTGAAGCTTATTTAGCGGGCTTGACATGTCGCCACTTGGCGTGTATTATTGCCGTTGTTGAGTTTATAAAGGTCTCCCCGCACCCCATAGAGGCTGCGTTATTGCTTGACTCCGTCACAGCCCCAAGTGTGACTGAAACATATTTCTGAGGCCAAGGGGGTGGGTTAATCCCATTTGGTGTGGGAAATTTGCCAAATGAGTTTTTTTTTCATTGGTCTTGACTTGTTGTAATTTAGAAATTGGATAGCATGCGTGTTTTAAAAATGTAAAAGCTAGAGTACGGTAACTTTGATATTTTTAAAGGATGAGTAAGACTCGCGGACAGTTCATTGGCAAGAGAGTGTTCTGAGATCAGGACGTTTCATCCAGTGTGCATACATATATAACAATGTGAACTGACCTCTTTGTTGTTGAATTCCCAGTTGCCTCACTACTATCTGAATTCTAAAACTTCTTCAATACCAACGAATATGTTGACATTTTGTATTAATTTATTTTTCTAGTTGTTTTTTCAAATGTTAATCTACATATTTATGTTGTTTTTGTTTGTTTTTTTTTGTTTGTTTTTGTTTTTCAAACGGCCCGCGTTCGATTGTTTTCTAATTAAGTATTCAAGTACGAGGTAATTATTACCCATACTTGACTATCTAGACATAAACATGTCGCCCCTAGTTCAATGTATGCTCTTTTTCACTGGATATAATTTATTTTCTATATTTGAATAGTTTGTATTGAATGAATTAGGTGTGGGTCAAAAACCTACAATGTACTTGAACCCGAAGCTTACCATCAACTTGCATAGCATATGCCATGTATCATTCTGGACTTCTATTAGTAAAATGGTTGTGTACAAGCTTTAAATGAGAAGAATTGAAAAATTGTTTATAATATATACATTTTTTCCGATATTTTTTTTCTTGATGCGTTTGTTCATTTGACGTTATGTTTTTGTGGTGACATGTATTTAATTGTTTATGGTTAGACCGATTTGTAAAATCATACTCTGAAATACCTCATCCTTTCATGTAAAAACGAAAACAGAAAAGAAAAATATTTTTTTTGTCACCACAACGTGGATAATAGATCATCAAAATAATTGTAATAATAAGTGTTTGTTTACCGGACTCGGTAGTGTTAAAAGCTGATTAATATATCGTTCTTTATGCCATGCATAAGTCCATAAAGTCCTTTTCGTTTTATTTCATAATTTCAAACAGTAAAATATATGTGAACCACTGAATATTTTATAAGTTGTTCGATTTATAAAAAATGGCATCTAGTACACTATATGAATTTATTATAGACTTAAGGACAATATACCTGCCAATGAATGAAACGGTTGTGTCTTAAATACAGAATCCTTCACGTTCTTACGTCAAGTTATGCGAAATCAAAGATTGAAGTAAATACATAAAAGTTGATGATATGCTTGTCACACGATTTTCAGGACATTCGTACTTAAGGACCTATGCAAATTTATATGTCCCAAAAGTACAAATTGTTTTGAATTTTCAACCGATAATCTCTGCTCAGTGTAAGTCGTCTGGTTAAGAACTTAAAAAGATTATGAATACAATTCAAACAAATGTAAATATTCCGTAAAATTATGTTAGTGTTATTGTTCTGTTCTTCCCTCTATTTTGTTGCAGGAAAAATGGCCTTTGTAAGCTTCATGTAAAGAACGATATGATCTTAAGCGATCCTTCCTGAAGAAGTAATAAAAATCCATGTATATTGTATGTCGCTTAAACGTATTTTAAATGAAAGCTCTTTTCCATGTAAATTAAATAAGGATTTCGATTAAACTTTGATGATTATAAAACATACGTTTTTATTTCCGACTCAGTTATTTATTCAACGTATTGATTTAGATATATCATTGGTGTATAATTGAGGTAAAAGTCATGTTAAGAAACACGAATAAACCTTACCTAAACACAACTTTACATTTACTGACGTGTTTGCAAAGTGTTTGTTATGTGTTAATTAGTCTTTAATACATGCAGTAAATGCCTTTCAATAATAAAACAGTGATACACCTCTTCGTCAGTCAAAATAAAACAAAATCGTATGTCAAATAGTCAATAGGTTTGTTAAGCATTATGTTCTGTGTGTACCGAGGACTTTTCTTAACTTGTGATAAATCTTTTTCCGTTACAGGGATTTCAATAAAAAAAAGTCGAATCAATTTCAATTTAGGCTTCATTATCCTGTATAAAATTCCGCTCCTGTAACCTCATTCTTTTCTTGTTTTTTTTTATACTTCAACGGTTGTCTCGACTTCTATGGTGTAACCATAACCTGGGTTTAAGTGAAAACATCAACCCCCGGTTATTTGGTGTCCAAAAGTCGCCAGCGGATTTATGTGGTCCCTTGTTATTCGAATACAAAACAAAATACCCAATTTTAAAGGTTTTACTGACTAAGAATTGTTTCAGGAACAATATAATCCCACAAATTAGTAAAAAGAGTTTAAACTAAACTAGGTGTTGTGCAACCAATGAACACATTCTTAATATCTGAACAATTAATATTTGCAGTCGGACTCCTCTGGGAGGGACATCGTGAAACGAATGAGTATGTCTGGAAAACTGAAGTTCGATTTGTAATTGAAATAATTTCTATAAATTGATGGGAAAACTATATAAGAACCATTTTTGAATAAATTAAATTGTTCCTAGATTCATTTTGATACATATTTAAATGAATCTTTGAATCGCAAACGTTCAAAATATCTTATATTTGTTATACATCGTCTACCCCCCATTTACATGTGTTATGCCAATGTTTAAAATACAATTCTACTTAATTAATGTCTGGAGCCGTATAATAATTAAGTATGTAAACCCCTTCTAAGGGGCGTAGGTTAGAAATGGGAAAGAGGGGCACCATATCACCTTTATTAACCACAAAGTGAACGACACAAGGAAGAAGTTGTTCCACCGCATACACGATGGATTCAAGAAAAAAACGGTTAGTGGCAATATCAATTTGATATTCAATCTAGGGAAGGTTCGTGTGTCGCTGTGTTTAAATGGGGTATAGATACGCGGAAA
The DNA here is from genome assembly GCF_026914265.1 of Mya arenaria. Classification (NCBI taxonomy): domain Eukaryota; kingdom Metazoa; phylum Mollusca; class Bivalvia; order Myida; family Myidae; genus Mya; species Mya arenaria. Next base: position 13,497,596 of record NC_069137.1, read on the forward strand.
GATGATGTACAGACAGTCTTGGCCTCGCGTCAGGACCTACCGCCTGGGGCTAGTGTTGTACCTTCTTTTCTCCCACCTCAGATGTTAGATATTCTTATCTTGCCCACGGGCGAAGATAAAATGCCCGTTTGGAACTCCTTTTTTAATGGTCACAACATTGTAATTACCTCCCTTGTTGAAGACTGTCGTCAGTTGCATCAAGGAAATCTTGTCTTATGGTAATATTTAGAACGTTAATTATTTATTTCTCGCTTCAAATGTCACCATAAAACAGTTTTCAAGCACCATTCAAGAAAAATGCTTCATTCTCCTTAGAACTATTTAAAAAGACCGATTTGACTATTTACATTGACTGGATCATTGCGCGCATATCTATGACAACCACGTGCTATCGCATATTCATACGCAATTATTTTCACTAAGCACAAAAGAGTTCCAGCAACACTTCTTCTTACACTCTCGGCCATGGGAGATACTTATAATCTTATATTGTGCATTTTCTCGCCTGCTGTAACCGCTTTTATACCGTATCAAATATTTAAGAATAATTGTCAAGTGCACCTTTAATATTTTTTTAGAGATTAACTGCACTACATTCATTAAAACAAATCATTTTTCTTAGTGTAATTTTACTGTATGGTTTCTGGTGGTTGTTTCTCAAGTGAAATAATACGTTACTGATTTGTTTTGCAGTCATTATTTTCTTGGAAAAAAAGCCTCACATAATTATTTCGATTGGTTTAACAATCAAACAGATACAAGTGAAACTTACATATATTCATAGCATTTCAGTTTTTTTTTCATTTTGAAAACATAATAAATTAACAATGTATATAGATTTCACTCTTTTTTTCAGTTCTGAAATGATTTTGAAAAACGCATGTGCACTAGGTGTTTTAAGGAATGCCATAACGGTAGATATTAGCAAAGAGTGGTTTCTATTTGTTATTTAAAATATAGGAACAGTGGGTTTGCAACGACACGTCTGTTTAAGTCTGAGAAGAAAACGTATGCAATCGCAGACAACATTACACCAGAGACATATTTAAAATCCAATCGTCAATTCTTCCTCCAAGTATAGGGCCGTCGATGTCTGACCCTCAATCAGACAATCGTTTTGGCATTGACATAACAGGATGTGGACATCATACACAACAATTTCAACTTATCGTATTAAACTATTATTAAATGAGTCATTCATGCTGCATTTTGCATATAGTCATAATAACTTGTAATTTTTATACCCGTTTCATAAGTATTGATGTTCTTCCAGCTCACGAAAATGAAATAGGCTAGCTGCTAACTACGCTTTTGGATACCAGGGCACGTTTTTGGCATACATAATCCCGCCGGAGGATTTATTCCGACAACCATCGCATTGCTCATCGGTATCGCCATATATAGGGAGAAAATACCGAAATACACGGTTAATAGATTGTCAACGTTTTCCGGGTGGTTCCGTGGTCTTGTGTCACACTAGTCAATCCAGGGACAGCAGTTTCTATTCCCAACCGCAACACTTATATACTAATCATCTTCCGGGATGGACGTTAATCGGGGTCCCGTGTGACAGTTCTATATTTTGCGGCACGTCAAAGAATTGAATTGGCTCAAACCAGGGTTTTATTGTGTCTGTGCACCATTCTTGAATTATTTTAGATAACTTACACTCTTACCAGAGCACTCGTCGAATGGGCAAGGCCCGAGTGCGAGTTTAAAGAAGCTTACACACCAACTGGTGGTTGAAGCAATTTAGCAACCCAGTCATAAGTGCAAACAATGCTACTTTTTTACAAGAGTAATGCAAATTAAAATTAGCTTCATATATTGTTATGAACACAGCAAATAAAATGCAAAAAATAATAATTTGACAATATAATGAAAGGATTGAGGAGATGGCTACATAAATCATGGTTACCGAACTGGCATCTTAACGTTGTCAGTAGGACTAAAACATTCGAACGGGGTCTGCCGCGAAACATTCAGACCACTCTACCGGCTGAGTTAAGTAGTCAAATTACATTATATATAATATTGAACCTTTCGGCGACATATACAGTACAACATTTGGGGTACTTCTCCCAAAGGTTGTACTTTTTCATGAACATCCGGCGCTTTACCTTTAGGCGACAGTCAAAAATTGTATATTCTCGATGGCTAGTATTTTGGGAAAAAAACATCATTAATTATGCTTTACTGCATTTAATTATGCATATTTTATGAAGGAATATGCAAAGGATATATTATTATAGGATATATAGCATGTAATGATTATGTCTTCCAAAGGTTGTTCAAATAGGCAAAATGTCCCAAAGGTTGAATTTGTATATATATATATATATATATATATATATATATATATATATATATATATATATGTTGTAAAATAGTAATGTGTTCACTTTCTTGCAGTTTAACAGTTCACAACATAACCAGAATAAGAATGAACTGTTGTGTGTATGTACATTTAATTGTTCAGAACTTTCTCATGTTAGTTCCAGCATTATATTCAGCGTTTTCACATTATTTTATACGACTCTCTCAAAAATGAACATTCAGTAACTTGAGTTTTTCAGCAAATATACAAATTTGACATATATTTAAAAAGAAATGGAAATATTATGGAATCAGGACCTGGTTTATCAGCTAAAGAAGAAATTGTACAAAAACATGACATGTTAATTATACAATACTGACAGATAAATATTTGTGCCCGATTATTAAAAACTTGTTTTCAATTATTTATAACCAATAAGCATAACTGCAGACTGACGATTTGTGAAATAAAGGAAGCAATATATGTTTGTCTAATAGTATGCCCCCCCCCCCAAGCGTCATGTTATCAAGATTATTTGGACAATTGAATGAAATATGCATGGACCGAAATGACAGCTGTTTTGTCATTGACATTGGATACCTTTGAGGCAGTTTTAAGATAATAACCATTCAAAGTGCGAGGATAGTAGGTACAGTTTTCAATCATGTTCAGATGATGACTGGTATTTTCAGATAAAAATGTAACCTCTTAGCAGCAGGGAATAAGTAAACATGACGAAAATATAATGATATATATGAGTTATGGCCTTGACCTTTGACTCTATGACCTCAAAATCAATAAGAGACATCAACTGGTCACCCATAATCTAAATGTCAAGTTTGAGGGCCATGAGTGCAAACGTTGCCAAGTTATCTCACAGACAAGCTTTTTTGCGTTCAAGGTCACTGTGACCTTTGACCCGATGACCCGTAAAAACAAAACGTTTCATCGACAGGTGAATCCAAGCCCCCAAGTCAAGTTTGAGGGCCATGGTGGCAGGCATTGTCGTGTTATCACTCGAACAACATTTTTGCATTCAAAGTTGACTGTGACCTTCACCGTTTACCCGATGACTCTCAAAATCGAAAGAGGTCATTTACGGGTCAGACCTAACCTTCAGGTTAAGTTTGATGACCGTAGGTCCAGGAATTGTCGGTTTTGCCTTATAGGTCACTGTGAATGTGACCTTTGACCCAATGACCTCAAATAGGGGTCATATACTGGTCAGGCAAAACCTCCAAGTCAAGTTTGAGGGCTATGGGTGTAGGCATTGTCAAGATATCACTCGAACAACCTTTTATAATTCAAGGTCACTGTGACGTTGTCCTTTGACCTAATTACCCATATAATTAATAGGAGTCATCTACTGGTCAGGCCCAATCTCCAAGTCAAATTTAAGGGCCATGGGTGCAGGCATTGTCGAGTTATCACTCGGTCAACCTTTTATCATACAAGGTCACTATGACCTTGACCTTTGACCCAATGACCCCTATAATTAATAGAAGTCATCTACTGGTCAGGTCCAACCTTCATGTCAAGTTTAATGACCATACGTCCAGGAATTGTTGAGTTATCACTCGGACAAGCTTTGGTCTACCGACGGACTGACCGACAGACATACCGACCGACATGTGCAAAGCAATATACTTCTCTTCTTCGAAGGGGGCCATAATTAAGATCTTCTTACAAACACTTTCAATTAAACGATACTAGTGTTTAAATGATTTTTTTGCATAAAATTTAACCAATTTCACTTATTAATTATAATTAGAAAGACATTTATTACAGTTTATGATGCTCTTTTGAGAACACTTTGTGGTGCATATGCAATTCTTGTCCCCTAGCTTAAACATTTTTGTTGATTACGGTACTTTAGCCATCGATCCCAGATCCTATATGCAACTCTGGTATACGGTACTGAAGTGATCGATCCCAGATGCCACACTGGTATCCTGGATAAAACGTTACCTCTTAATATGGTTCTGAAGTGATAAATCCCAGATGCTACTCTGGTATCCTGGATAAAATGTAACTGGTGAATACTACCGAAGTGATCAATCCCAGATGCACTCTGGTATCCTGGATAAAACGTTACTGGTGAATACGGTACTGAAGTGATCAATGTCACTCTGGTCTCCTGGATAAAGCGTTACTGGTGAATACGGTACTGATGTGATCAATCCCAGATGCCAATCTGGTATCCCGGATAAAACGTTACTAGTGAACAAGGTACTAAATTGATTGATTCCGATCTGAAACAGATTAACACCAAAATAAAGTAATACCCAAGGGTCAATTTGTTCACATTGACACAGACGAAGAGCTATAACACTAACAAATGACGTCAACTTTGTTAAAAATATATAGAGGATAATTGTTTAATATCGGTGTAAGGTTGAGGATAATCATTGAATATCTCTGCAAGATTGAAACATTAGGTTACGCATTCTTTTTTTAAGCTTTCTATGTAAGGTTTTATTTAAGGATTGATCGTTTTTATTACATTTATGCTGTATGAACGCAGTAGGGCACGCGAGCAAATTCCATAAAGTGCTTAAGAGCTCGCTTGAAGAACTGCATTCATACGGCATAACTGCAAGAATATTTATATTTACATTTTAAATAATTATTCAATACAATTTAGAAATGGCAATATCTTCACAATTGAGTATTTGTTCTTAACAGATAACTTACGTTGGTATAAAAGAATAACTGATATTTGTAACTTCGTACATCATTGGTTAAATGACGTCACGCTTATCCAATCGGAGCGCAAATGTATGTCAGCCCTCTTGGTGCAACTACTATGTATATAGGATGGATGTTTTTGTTAACAAGTGTATGCACATGGTTAAGTGTCAGTTTTGTTACTCTATTTTCAATATCTAACAATCCAATTGTATTAAAATCTAAGGATTTCAAATGAGATCTACATTCATAACCGTAAAATATATGATGATTTCAAATAACATCTACATTCATACCCATGTATAAATCTAAATGAAATTGTCCTATAGTAACACAACTTTTTTATGACCAAACATATTGCTAAGCATTAGTACCACTGTATGTACATGTATGTCATGTATCTTTGCCCTAATTCATGGAAATATCTTATAACGGGTTCAAGCTTACCACACTAGTTTCATTTTGATGTAAACTATGATACTTCCTTCATTAAGATTTAATGAGTTTCTAGACTATACAATGAAATTATGTTTAACATTATCAATTTCTTGTTTTGTAAAATCAAGTTTCAGAATGAAATTTAGTTATTTGAACTAAGATATTTATGCCGGTTACGCTTAAGATTCATCGAAAAACTGGAGCCTTATCGCATGCAGATTTGAGTGAATGGCAGAGGGTCTTAACAGTCAACGACGCAACCCCTCTCCCAACCCACCCCACTCCCTCCCTGCAATTGCCAAAGTGAACTTTGTTAAGAAAAGAAAACGCAAACGATACCTAGATTGCATAATTTGAATATCATTTACATTCTTTCAGTCGGCAATGGTGTCTAAGTTATCTTATTTAGACATTTTACTTTTTTAACAAGTGCAATTTTGACACAATTTATAACAAATATGCCCATGATATTGAGTCTGAGCAAGCCAGTACATGTTTACATACCATTTTGGTAACAGGTCGCTTAACGGCAATGTAAGTTCAAAAATAGAGTTGGACCTAATATTTTAAGGTGCAGGTATAAGAAAAGACATGGCGGTCTAAATATAGAGATGCACCTTCATTTATGACATAGAGTTTCAGTTGTATTTATGAAATAGGTGCAACTCAATTTTATGGTTTTAAAATAAAGGCGCGACTCTATATTTAGACCAGTATATATGAATATAGAGGAGCACATCTTAATAAGATGCATGTGCACCTGTTAATTAAGCAGATTTTAGTAACATTCTCTCACCAAACCATGTTGTTTCATGGTACAGCCCTTCCCATCTATGGTCGCAACTCTCACTCAGTCATGGTGGTGTTTGACGGGATGGGTCGCCTCTTCCACACCCTGGACAGACTATTAAGTTACAATAGTTCACACAATCTGTGGCCCACAATAACACTATCGTCCCACAACCGCCCATTCATCTTTCAATCACAATATCGCACTCCACCATGGTTTTGCTTGGCAGGAGTGGAGACCCCTCCCGCACCCTCCCCGTCTAACCTTTTAGTTACTCTCTGTTACACTGACATGGTGTTGCTTGGCAGGACAACCCTGCCACACCATTCCCATCAATGTTTCTAATTTTAATCTCACAGCCCTGCTGTTTGTTGAGATGTGTTGACACCTTCTTGTCCATCCTTATTTTCAGAATATCTGATATGGCCATGATGTTGGTCCGCTTTCTCACGCAGCCATAGTGTTGCTTGGCATAAGGGGACACCCCTCCCGTTCCCTCCCTGTCCAACTTTTGAGTTTAACTCTGTCACACAAACACGGTGTTGCATGGCAAGACGGAAAACCCTCTCCATCCATTTTCTTTGTTACAATCCCTCACACATCTATGGTGTCAACCCGCTAGCTCCCTATCAACATATTCAGTCACAATCTCTTATCCGCCATAGTTGCTTGGCACGAGGGGTCACCCCTCCCGCACTATTTATTTACAATCTTTCACACAATCTGTGGATCAAAGCAAAACCATTCATCTTTACAGTCACAATCACTCACAAAGCCAGGGTGTCGGAACGCAACCGTCCATATATCTCTTCAGTCATAATTTCGCACTCCGCCATGGTTTCGCTTGGCAGGAGGTGATACTCTTCCCACACACTTCCTGTCCAACTTCTAAATTTAATAACAATCTGTCACACAAAAGTGGTGTTGCATGGCTGAAGAGTTCCCCTGTCACGCAATTCCTGTATATCATTGTAGTTTCAATCTCTCAATCAGCCGTGTTGATGATTGAAAGGTGTTCCCATCATTTGATCTAAGTCATAATATCTTACCCAGCCATGGTTGTGGCTCTCATACACCCCATCCATCTTCTAAGTGACAATATCTAACTCAGCCATAGCTATTTCTGAACTGGTCAACTGCATGTCATAGGTTTACGAAATTGATACTTTCACGTGTAGTCCATGGTCGTTATTAAATCGGTAATCAAGCCGGGATAAATTCTTGGCAATTTCTATCCGATCAACAATTGTCAAACATTTAAATAGTATTTAACACATGGTGGTGCGTGGTTACAATTGACTGGTGCATATGGTGGAATACATTTCCAAAATAGGACAGCCAGAGTTGTGGTTCATGTACACTGCACTTAATGATATTTTTTTTTTGTATATGACTTCAGTACCTCAAGGACTCTTGAAGTTATGCTCTGGACAAGAAATGAATGTGTAAATACCAATGGGCAATAACTGAAATAATACTGCACATAGAGTTATGGTTTCTTTGTTCTGCTTTTGCTCGCAACAAGAAATATCGTATATGAAGTTTGGATTAAATATCTGAAAGACTTATGTTCCGGACTAAAACGATGATCGAATCATTTAAGGACAAATTATACCATACTGTATCCAGATTGCCCGAATACACAAACATATACGCACACTCTCGCTGCCACAGACGCACACCCGCACACACATCCACACCCACACACAAACACACGCGCGTGTATATGCTAATATTTTGATACTGTTATAACCGAGTAATTTATAACCGAGTTGCTAATAATTGAAAACCCCATTTATGAAGTCTGATATTTTCAATATGTATACAACTCATATGCTTGGTCGACTTGTTTAGTACTAAACCGAGCGAAGCTCGGCAGAGCTCTATTCAGGCTGCATGTATGCGCGCACTACTTTTATTCAAAAGCGCAACCACTATGAGCCTGAAAAAAAGACGTAATGGTGATGGAACCAGTATTTTTCTGTTCATAAACCATATTGAGCGCGTGCATGCCGTACACCAAACTTTCATCAGAGCGTGACGAAACTGCGTTCGGTAGTTTTTGTCATCGCCAAGTCAACCGTTTCCGTGAAGAATATTTTACATGAAAATTGAAACTACCAGATGCGAAATAGCGCCCCAGTTATTATCAAAATAGTTCAAAGTATGCTTATAAAGATGTAGCAATGTGCATATTTCAGTATATTTTCAGATTGTGTCTTTGGTATGGTGCTATATCGTATATTGTCTTGTATTGTTTGTGTATTTGTTGTCTCGTCGTGTTTATTGTCGTGCTACGTGCTTATTGTCCTCTTTGCGTTACTGTCCGTCAATGTCCGTCACTGTCCGTCAATGTCCGAGTGCGTCAGAGCGTAAATACTGGTTATGCGAGTATTCTATATTTATGAGAGTGATTGATTGGTTCATAATGCCTTTTCCCCTTTTCCCGCTTCATTGCAAACGCCTTTATTTACATAAATAGATAAATCACTCCATTCGTCATAGACACAAGTCAAGACTGCAGTGTTACTTATTTATTTAATATTCGCTCTTATTTTTGAGCTGTAATATTTAAGTTCTTTGATATATAATTATTATTTAGACGTGCCTGGTAAGTTTATTACTCATATTTCTTAGAATGTTTTATGTATTAAAGTCTCCCTTGATATATTTACCGATCATTGTCCATTGTCATTGTATTTTGTGTTATTATTTATAAGATTAGCTTTTACTTTTATATGTTTTATTATATGTGTATATACGTTTATAAATAAATATTCGAACTCCGAAGTTGAGTGGTTTCGTCGTTGTACGCACCCACTACAAACAATTACTATGAATACTTTTGGTATACAAACAAAGACAAATAAATCATATTTCTTTAGGTTGTCGGAGATATTTATTTTGAATTCACTTTTTCATTAAAGATATCCATACGCATTGTATACCATTCTAAACGAGATCATTATTTAGTTTAGTCTCCAGTAGTTGTAAAACCCATATCACAGTTTCGTCACGCTCTGATCAAATTTTGGTGTCCTGCTTTCACGCGCTCAATATTGTTGTTGAACATTGTGCAAGTTGCTTATTTGATAAGCAAATATACGATGTTTATTGCTGTAATAAGTTATTACTTCCCTCTACGTTCATATTCAAATTCATTTTCTAAAGATTCTTTATGAATAAAATAAGAACGTTTAATTTCAATAAAATAGTGTGCATGTTGAATTAAAACTTATTTGAATGAAATCAATAAGATTTGGAATTAGGTTTAAAATTTAATTAAAACGAAATAGAATACACATGCAGACCAATCTTGATTTGTGTTATTATCTTTAAAGGGGCTGTACTCCGTATGATGAAATAGGGGGAAAAAAGAAATTGTCGAAAATTGACATAAACTTGGTATTGATGTGTACAATGCATTGAAACCTACTAACTGAAGTACCACATAGTTTACAATTGATTTACTTTTCGCAGTTTTTTCGTATTTTTCCATTAAAAAAGATTACTAGGTATGTCTACCTAGTAGAATTCATTCCTTGTGCGTCATTCGCTATGTTATCAAGTGATATTACCACAGTTAGGTATATAGCTTAAATATTTCGACCGTTTAGGGTAAGTTTTTGTAGCACAGTGGATACAACACTGGACTGCAGTTTAGGCGACACCGGTTCGAACCCTGTCTCAGACTCGAATTTTTTTTTAATTTCGGTATTTATTTTACAATTATGATATTAAAGAGTTAAACTTTTTATTAAATAATTGTCCTGAGATTCGTTATAGAAAAAACTTTTGTTGGTGCCAATCTGGTGTACAGTCCCTTTAATAAGAGCAAAACAGCTAGTAGATATTAAGCTGATATATAGTGTCCATGAGAAGGGCCTTTGCAACAAAAATGGCTCGAAGCGAAGCCTTTATATTTGGAGACATTTAAGCGATTTGTACACTATAAACAGTGCAATAAATCCAAATAAATATCAATCACGAAATACGGTTCATTGTGTCAATCATTTTCTTTATTTGTTTCTTATTCTTAATTTATCTTTTCAAATAACCCATTTGACCACCGTACGTACAATGTTATACTTTGTATTATTCTTTGACATTTAATAAAGCAAATTGAAAATATTTGTTATAGTTTGGCAATTTGGGAAACCTTTTTTCGGCCCCTATAATAGATGTGAAAAAGCCCGGCAACAAGAACCGATAGCTATCATAAGTCGTGTTTTAGCAGACTTATGTTTGAAGCGATCATATATGTTTTGATGTATTGCAATAGCTATTGTGTAGCCATTGCGTTTTAATGTAAAACTACACTACAATGTAGTTAAATATTGCTTGTTCACTTATTTTATGTTATGAATACACCTAAACAATCAGCCTATATACATAAAAAGTAAAGGGTACGAAAAAAAAATAGTCGGTCGGGTTTGTATAGGTAAATATTTACTCAGTGGTATTTAATAGTTGAAACAAACTCTTGTCTTATTGATCAAACTTCACTATCTTTAATAAATCACAGAACAAATAAAACGGTTTAAAGTCCTTTCATTAAAATATAATGGTCATGTTGATGAATTGGTGAATTTCAGATATATTTGTTTCAAAAATAAACAAGCAAATGTAATTATCAGGAAGAGGACGTTTTGAATAACGGTGAATAACCTTAAGTGGTACAAATTCTGCTGAGATCTTTTATCGCATTCTTTATATAAACATTCTGTCAACACTTTTTCATTTTTTGTTCCTGTTTGAACAAAGGTGTGTTTTAATTCGGTTAGAGACATTTATATGTAGGATACACCTATATAATCTAGCAGAACGAGACAAAAAGGTCATTTCTTTTATGAAACAACACCAAAAGCCATGCTTGTTAACATTTGCCAAGTTGGTCTGTTGATCATTTTTATTCTTACAAGAAAGTCTAATGGAGATCATTTTCGTGGTGGAACGATATCGTGGTCGGCTACCGGCTCTGGATACGAAGTAACGTTTTTCTCATTTATATTTTGCGTTTATGCATTAATATAAAAAGTGTATTTCAATATTGATGGGATTAATTAGTTTTGGATCTTAAACTATCGGAAAGGTATTTTTCCTGTTAGAATCGAATGTGGCAATGCAATTTGAAAACAAATGATAACAAAGAAAATTACCACTGTAACTTATAATCATGTTACAACGTTCATATTAAGATTTCCTTAAAATTTCCAATCAATTTGTCAGCCAAAATTGGAATGTCAGTATGTAAAACAAACTTTTTACGTTGCTGATTTTTGCTGAACTAATTATGCATCGCGTCTCAAGGCAATGGTATACTTATGCATCGAATGTTATCGTTTGGTATTTTATCCAGGTTGAATTCGTTGTCAAACTTGGTTGGCGATACACATGGAATCCTTGCAATGGTATGCCTCTCAACACCTATATCAGCACAGCACCACCGATTCAAGTGGAATGGCAATGTATTGAAGGCTGTTCAAGCGCTACGACGACTGTCGGGCCACCGTATACCGGATATTACTGCACAGCCCTCAGTGCGCCCCAAGACTGGGAAATGACAGAGGACACTTTTCGCTACAATTTTCCACACAGAGGACCTTTCAAAATTGCGTAATCACACTATGTATTTTCCACTGATTAACAAGTATCCTACTCTTTAAAGAGCTTTATTTCGACATACAAAGTAGATATGATTTAAAAATCAGCTAAAAACATAAATTTAGAACAATTTACAAGTTCTAGATAATGAAATGGGAATGATCATTTGAAATCGCCGGTTAGGAATGAAGCTGAGGGTTCAATACATCGAACATCGCTCTTTGAATTCTACATTTTAGATACACGGGTGGAGCATGGATCCTCGAAGTCGGGGGAGGTAATTGGAATGTACAAACAACGATAGACTTGAACAAACGATCTGATAGTGATCAACCAAATCGTAGTCCTGTTGTAACATATAAACCTATATTCTAGTAAGTACATAGACAGAACTTCAGTCTCTATTTTGCGGTTATACCGCTTGTATCAATAGCGGACGTATAAAAACGTTTCATCCATTTCGGAGATAGATTATCATTCACTGCATCTGGATGGTTTGACTGTTCGTCGAGTCTTGCGTTAGGGTTAGGGTTAAACCTTATGGTTTAAACCCCCAGTAAATTTACATTTTACTGACCGTTCCAATTCTTGATAAACATACCTAGTTTTTTATATATATATATATATAGTATGTATTATTAGACGCTTTTTTTTCTTCAAATTGGGCAGTAAATCTCTCATGTGTTCATTCATCCTCTCTTTCTGTTATCGTTGAATATTTCAACTTTTATTTTACATAGATTGCGAAAATGTTATATTAAAGGAGCATAATATAGGTTGATGTAAAATGGCCTTTCGAATTAGATAAAACAAAAGCAAATAAGGCATCCGATATCGTGTTTAACTCATTTAATTTAAAATGATGTTTTTTTTTTACTGGGGAGATTGTGGCCACGGAGCTATTAAATGGGTTTTATGAATTAAATGCTACGTGGCCACAAACTTCCCATTAAAAAAAAACTCATTGAAATTAAATGAGATTAAACCGTAATGGGATGCCTTATTTGTTTCAACCTATATTCTGCGCCTTTAACGTACATTTAGTTATTTTTATAAGCCGGATGTTGCGCGAGAGCGTGGTCTTATATTACCCGTAGTGACCGTGTATAACACACTTGTACGGGTTGTTGATCACCATTCAAACTCAAATACGCCTAGGCCGAGGACCGAACCAAGGACGGCTTTTTGTGAAGGGATTACGGTAATCAATGCGCAAGTTGGACACATTTGACGCAGGTCATGACATACAGTTATTTCTTTTCTCGGCAGGAAGCAACCGCTGCTAGTTGGAATGAAGCTTTTTATTGTATGACAAGAGTTTAGCAAAGACCAACTTGATATTCTTATACATCAACTGGCTAAGTTTTTTCTGATCCCTGAACCAATACAAATTTAGTAGAACATAGCAAAATTGCGCCATTCAGTCAAAAATTTAAGACAATTGTATGTTATACATGAACAGTTCCCCGTATGTAACATAAACATGTCGTGTAATATGACTTCATTTCAGTTTGAAGTATGGATGCGTCGGAGACATTAAACTTCATGTTACGGACGCAGACAACGACCGAGTTTCGTGTAGATGGTCAACCGGTGACGAATGTGCCTCAATTTGCCATTCAAATGGAGATACGGCTCTCGCAACACTCGAAGGGGTATGCGTTTATCTAATTAATGAGGTGCTTTCATATTCGCCGAGTTATTCGTCCACCGTCAATAGTATTGGCAGACAAGGGATTAAATATTCAAATGGAGAAAAGGCTCTCGCAACGCGTTTAATAAGATAATGAGGTGCTTTCATATTCGCCGAGTTATTCATCCACCGTCAATAGTATTGGCAGACAGGGGATTAATATATCGGCCAATATGAATTTGGCTTGTAAATGAGTGTTTCATTACTTGTCTCTTTATTAATACAGTAGTTGTTTGTTTATATAGATTTTAAAAGGTTCCTCCAATTTTATTTTGGTCAAATTAAGAACAACGAAAGAAACTTACCCTAAGTTTTTATTTTTTTTTATTTTGAGAGTTAGCAAGATGAAAACATTTTCAAATCAATTCGCGTCTTGCTGAAAAACAGTTACTGTTTACAATTGAATTACATACTAGTATCTAGGAAATGGGGCTTATCTACAAATAACTGGTACTCTTCCTGTTCATAAGTACAATTAATTATGGTGCGAATAAACTCGAAGCAAGCGTAGCAACTGTTTTGCTTTAAATATTGAAAAACCTACGAAAGACCGATGGTTCAAATTCAATATTTCATGATTTCATGATTTCTTTTTCACAAATTCACGATTTCAACTTCACGAATTCGCGATTTCAACTTCACGAATTCACAATGTCAAGATTTCAACTTCAACGAATTCACGATTTTATGATTCAACTTCACAATTTCAGGTTTTCACGATTACAACTTCACAATTTCACGATTTCACCTTCACCAATGTATGATTTTAACTTCAAGATTTCACAATATCAACTTCACGTATTCATGATTTCAACATCACGAATTCACGTTTTCAACTTCACGAATTCACGACTTTAACTACACGAATTAACGATTTTCACTTTATGAATTCACGAGTTCAAGATTTCACAGATTCTTGATTCATGAAATCGTGAATTCGTGAAAATGAAATCATAAATTTGTGAAGTTGAACTCGTGAATTCGCGAAGTAGAATTCGTGAAATCGTGAAATCATGAAGTTGAACTCGTGAAATCATGAATTTGTCCAGTTTAATTCGTGTTATCGTGATTTCGTGAAGTTAAAATCGTGAAATTGTGAAGTTGAAATCGTGAAATCGGGAAATTGGGAAATCGTGAAGTTAAAATGGTGAAATTATGAAAAGTTAATCATGCAATATTGAATTTGAAATGTTTCCAAGGGTCTTTCGTAAATACCCCTTACTATTGAATTCAAAACCAATGTTCAGTGCTCATAAGTGAACCAAAAAGCCGCGTTACCCTGTTTTGGCAAGGTTAGTGCTGGAAAAGGTCTCCTTATTAGTAAGCATGTTTTTGTTTTTTTTTATCGCTATAATACTTTTCAAATCTGGATAGCCGCTTGTCTCCTTTTTATATTTTAAATTGTTTGTTTTAAATGTAGATTTGAAAGGATCATTCATTTATTTTCGTATTGGGTATAGCTACAATAGCCATTGAGAAATGTCCCATTCAAGAATTTCGTGTTTGGCGAGTTGGTTATCAAATCGAAATGGTAAAATTTCGTTTACGCCGACTTCGCCTTTTTTGGGGTGAAACTGTACCACGTAGTTCTAGCTCTATATTTTCCTCATGTCAATTATTACACAGTTAATAAATGTATAGGGTTAACAAATGGTTCATTTTAGTAGTGGATATGCAGTAGTAATGATGCAGTAGTAAAGATGCAGGTTTTGTATCAAACAGTTCTACAATTGTATTGGTCTCTCTGGGGCAGAAATAAAATACTAATAAGACATTTAAATGTAAAAGCAGCAGCGTTTGTAAAGCATGGTGTCATTAATTCTAGTCTTAAGAAATACAAGTTTTATTCAGACATCGTGTACGCTGACAATTAACGCCAATGTGAAACGGGACCAATTGTATGCGCTAGCAATTACAATTGAGGACAGACCATTGCGAACAATAACAGTCGGAGGCAAGACCTTTACACCGAGTGATGTCTTGTCAACGGTCCCTTTACAGGTTTGTGCAGTGATATTCAATCAAAACTATATGGACAAGGTCATGTTAATATAAGAGTCGGTCCCTTCGAACATGTAAACATCTGATAGGGCAAAACGTAACTATCAAATATAAGCTATAAGCACCGAGAAAATCATAATAATGAATGGCCTCTTTATTTACATTGAAACACCTGCTTTGAAATAAATTGTTGACACTGCCCTTTTGATTTTGCAACGTAACCAGTGTCAATAAATCCATCCTCGGCACCCCAGCGTATCATAATCTATATCATACCCAGGGCAAATTGGCTAGGGAAACTTCGTAAATCTTGAATATTCATAAGCATTTTCCGACCAATGAAATAGCCGATAACAGAAAGGAAAGAATCTCCTTTGTGAAAAGCTATCGGTATATTTAACAAAATCCTACCTAAAACGATTTGAAAGCCGCGATCTGTAACTTCTCGGCCACTTCCTCACCGCATGAGGTGTGTCTCATGCAACCAATCAAGCGGCTGGATTTCACCTTATTTCAATATTTTAAATATTCATGAGTACGAGATTTTTACAGCTGATTATCCCAGGGTATCATATAGGTTATGATACGTTGGGGTGCCGAGGATGCAATATAATATGCGGCGACATGACTGCATACTTCTCAAAATGCTAAAAGAGAAGTTATCACCAAGAAATACGCATCTATGTATCATATGTCATTATTAAGTGTTCATGCGTCGCATTAGATAATGTTTGCAATAACCTTCAGTTTGTATAACAACGGTTTGTGTCAAAGTGTAACATTTGTATTTTGAATCATAAAATAAAGTTAATTATTTATTCTTATTAAATCTTTTGTGATACTTTCTTTTTTCAGTTTGTACTGCAGACGAAGGACATTCCGTCAAGATCATGCACAGATAAGCCTATATTTCTGGATCCGACCCCCGACCAAAATGAGGTTCTAGTCTACGAAATGGGAAAATCTGTTTTCTTAAGTTACTATGCCACTTCTCCAAAAGCCACGTAAGTAACTTTTTAGCAGACTGTCAGCTTTTAAATGCATTTCATAACATACTTGTTGGAGCCTAGATATTACCCAGTGTTATTTAAAAAAACGATATTTTTTCACTAGCTTTTAAGACGAATTTGCTATTTTTAAACATTTGTTATTGTAAAGCTTTATTTTAAAGTGGCCCTCTCACAGTTTGGCAAAAACCGACTTTCGAGGAAAAAGATTCCGTTGTGGAATGTAAATATTTTTAACGCAGTAGTAGAAAAACCACGTTACCCACAGCGTATTGTGTTGGTGTTCAAAACTTGTCTACAGAAGTCGTCGACCTTTTACTGCATTAATAACGCCATGGTGCGCAGCTGAAACTTTATCGATGCTATCAAAACAAAAACAAAACATGCAATAGTGCAGGTGATAGTGCAAGCTCAACTAACAAATTATAGATAAAACCCCAAACATGCATGTGCTCGAGCTACCAGTTTTCAAGTCAGCGCTAATAAGGCTCCCTTGAATATTAATTCTTCTTCAAGTTTTTCGGTGAACTATGGAGTTTTATTGTATGCCTATCAATTTCCCTTTCGATATACAACAATGAAAATATGGTACGCCGTATTAAGAAAATCGTATTCTGATTCCGTCTCATGCGAGTACGTTGTGTAGATTAGAAAGTACATTCGAGTCGCTTAAATAGCATGGCAAAAAAAACCTGATAAAACCGGTCTTATTTTACTTCCATAAAAATACCTGATTGTACTCACGCCACGAGTAGCATGTAATTATCCAGTAATATAGAAGTGAAAAAAACACGAGGATAAGCACGACGCAGAGAAATCTTCCGATCTTTGTAGACGAATATTGTTTTGCAAACTCGAAGATAATAAATTTTAACATTATCACAAATATGAGCAGCTCTCCAATAAAAACAAGAAGGCGATTACGCGTCATCGACTGTTATTGTGATTGGCTCAAGACTTTCTCTCCGTTCTGCATATAACCATCGTCAAAATGACAAACAATTACTTTCGACCATGCTCATAAACTGGTCGCGTTACTGATTTAGGAAATGATGATTTGTTTTTACTTTCAAATACGTACTGTTTATGATACTTTTATTGTGCTGTGACATTTGATAATTGTTTTCTCATTAGTAGTTTGTTTACTTTTCTGAGAATTAGATAATTGTTCTCCTTATTTTGTTCCAAAAGAATTCTGTTTTTGACTTTTTTCGCTCGAGTAGCCTCCCTTGACTTCAATACACTATAGTACATAACATATTCAAACGTGCAAGCCATTCCATAACTGGACTTTTAGCACTTTATTGAAATCAACTTGAAACCGAAAAATGAATAGCTAGGTTTATAAAAAAGGAATATTAAGATAGGACACCTTTTCGGGGACCTGCACCACGTCTGGTTCGGTGAACTAACACGTGTCCGTGTTTTCACACCACAATAGCTGCCTTTCATAATATTGCATAATTATCAGTGAACAAACCGAACAGGAACGAACCGGTTGAAAATCAATATGAAGGTTCGAAGTTTTCTTTCGTACAAAACAGTATAGACAAAATCAACTGCTCGAACATAAACTCGATGTTATTACATCTATTTAATGTATTATCAAACTTTATGACTTTGTTATACGAACTCCCCGCAAAATTAACGCTACAAACTCTAAAATACCTCACCAAACCTTTAAATATGTCAACAACGAAACATGGTCCTCATTAATTTTGTACAGTGAGTGTGATTGACTATCAAAGTTTTATGAAACAAGCATGCCTCGTGATCATAGAAAAAACCTTTATTTAATATGAAAACGTTTTTTGCTATGACACTCGTGAAATTATTAAACGATCTTACACTGATATCCACAGTTATCCTATATTTTGAATACAAATATTGACTGAAAGTGTTTATTATTTTGGTTGCAATTTTTAAGAGTGCTTATGTTTAGTTTAATTGATTTATTGATTTAATATTAATGTCGACACCAATACCGTAGATGAATAAAAAGTACAAATGTGTTTCAGAATTAATGTTTTTACCATTTTGGAAGCACCAAAAGGTATAACACAAACCATCGGCATAAGTGCAGACGAGTTTAACCGAACGGATGTCTACATGACAACGCTGTTTTGGACACCTACTGCAGCTGACAAGGGATTGAAAACCGTTTGTCTAGAAGCAACCGATACTTTTCTGTAATATATAGCTTGTTCAAGCACGCAATGAAATTTGACATAGAATCAACAAATAATAATAAACAAAAAATATCTATAGTAAAACTTTTAAATGTAAACAACTGCAATATATATCGTTGTTTATTATGTTTCGGTTATGCAACCTAATATGAAATTACAAATGTATGTAAAAAACTTGATTTTTGGTTCCGTGATTTTCGGAATATTTACTTCTATATGAACCATATTTCAGGATGAGCGCCCAACATTGTGTGACCTTAGCTGTCTGGGGAAATACATGTATTTACTTATAAATTACTGATATTGAATGCACGGTTAAATGCTTTGATCGAAACCTTTGCACTCAATAAATTGCATATACAAGTGTATATCTTCCTTAAAAACTAAAAAACTAAAGGTTTATAACTTTAGAAAACATAATTAAACAAATGAACTAAGCTGAGCTCGTCTTTTGGTCGGAGGGATTAGTTTTACGGACCCTTTGTGTTTCCTTTCCAATTAGATACTGACCCTTGCGGGAAAACACCATGCATGAACAACGCCACTTGCATACGAGAGAAACATACTGGTTTTTATCAGTGCTCATGTCTTCCCGGTTATACCGGTCATAATTGCGAAACAGGTATAGTAAGGGTACATAATGATATTAACTACTTATTGGTTGATAAGTAACGCCTTAGTTTCATCATTTATGCCATCTCACTGGACACTGGTATACCATAAAATGTGAAAAGTACTCACAGTAAATACAAGTGGCGTTTAGCAAACTTTGAGCTGCATATGATCAGACAATTTTGTAATTTATTGTGTGCTTAAACATCGAACGAGCTCTATCTTTCGTAGAAATAAGAAATTACATGATATTATTTTTGCCAATGGCTTGTCGTCGTTAGAAAAACGTTTAAATTTAAAATTAGTAACTTATATCGTATTTCTCTTGAATAATCTTACAGAAAACAGTAAAGTTCCGTTTGGTTTATTTTAAGAATCTGTACAAAAAAAACAGTACAAAAATATCAAACATTTATTGTGAAAGTGTTTATCCTATTTCAGATATCGATGAATGTGCCAGTGGACCTTGCCAAAACAAAGGGACATGTTTTGACCTAGTGAATGGATATTTCTGTGGATGTGCAGATGGATATACCGGTACACACTGCAAGACAGGTAAGCACATAACTGGAACTATTAGGCAGATAAATTAGCGTTGTTAACCTACCCTATATGGTTATTTATAAGCATTATATAAGTATATAAGTACGTATAGGCCGTTGCATATGTACCATTATTGTACAAACATCCTTTATGTTGTTTTTTCGAAGACATCGATGAATGTGAGATCCAGCCTTGTGAAAATAAAGGGACATGTAAAGACATGATTGCCTCGTCCAAATGTGTCTGCAAACCTGGTTACACAGGAACCATATGTCAGACATGTATTCTTGACTTCTTTAAATTATATTATGGCTAACTCTTATATCGATAATTTCTAATCCATATCCCGTTATATGTGTAGCAGACAATCAAATGACATGCAACAAGTATTCGGCGGGTACCTTCGACAATATTCCCCTCAAAACATGATGATCCTCCATGCAGTTTACAAATGTGTGCGATATAATCAAACATAAAAATATAAAACAAATCACCAAAGTTTTGAGTTGAATGTTTAAGTCTTCTCGCTTGTTTACGTTAAATATAAAACGTTAACATTTTTTTCTGACAGGATTACAAGTGTGTGAATCTTAACCATGCTTGAACGATGGACTTTGTGTGTACAACGAAACAACGGGCTATACGTGCGAATGTGTCGATAACTGGCTTGGAACTAACTGTGGGTTTCGGTTTGAGAATGAGACATACTTCATTGGAAACAAAACAGACATGGTTTGTAAAATTTCGTGTTATAAACTCACTCTAGATTATTACTTCAAATACTGACATTAATTATAAATAGGAGCATGATAATCTAAAGCCAGTTCTATAAACCAGCTTATATTTAAACGATGACAACTACAGGGAGAAACACAGCCGACAAACATTAATGTATAAGACTTGCATTATGCACAAGGTACAATATAAGGGGCCAAAGGGCACTTAACGATAGTACAAACACCAAACACAAGCGAACACACACCACAAACAGCTTCACAGTGCTTGGATTACCGCCTTGGAACGGTTAGGTAAACATCAGGGAGTTCACTAGCACACGAATTTACCGAGGGAGTGGTGATAATTAAGTTTGAATGCGCATAACCTCACACCTGTCCCATTATTAATCAATGTTTACAAGTGGAAAAGATATTACATCGGTGTAAGCACTAACATTGTTTAAAGGAAGAATATAATTTATGTCTTGTCTTTTTCCAGATACACGACTACATGCAATATTCGAACTGTGACTGTGTGGTTGGAGATCGCAAACAGGAGTATTGCTACATGTACACTCTCAATAAGCATATTGGTTACGGATTCCTGTCGTTTTTAATTGGACTGTTGACGTCTATAGGGCTTTACATCCTCTTTGATATCATTTACAATTGCTTCTTTCCTTGTTTCCATCAACGGATTATTCCTGAGAAGAAACACATTGAAGAGGAGGACGTCGAGAAACACGATGAACCAGTAGATACGCAGAGTAAAGGTAAGATGTCTGTCGAGGAATTGGTGAAACCGCAACCCCGACGTCACCATTGTTGGGCATGTGACGTCAAATATAATATGGCTCCAATGCCCGTCTGGTACAGACAAGAAGTTCGCAAGTAAAAGAAATGAATATCGACTGGAGGTTTTATGGGTGGAAGATACCAAGGGATTAATATGCTTGAGGGAAGAACAACTCAAAACATTCATTTAAAATTGGTTTTAGTTGAGTGTGCGTGGAAAGTGTGTGTTCTTTAAATTGCAACGAAATAAAATGAAATTATTTGACCAGGGAGCCATGAACTATAATTAATTATTGCATACGCAGAAAGTATTCATTATATTTTCATATTGTTAACACGTATTAGGTATTATTTGACAGTCTAACGGTGAACGGTTGATATCGGGTGTGTAGATTTGAACGAACAACTTTCAGTGGCTTGCAAATTGTGGCTGACATCATCATCATACACCATTTACAAAAACAAAACGTTTGAAACGCCATTGTGTTTCATGATTCATCGAATTTTTCTATTATTTATACTTTCCATTCACACAACTCTCCTTGCAAAAATATTGTTTAAATTCCCCTTGCTTTTCTTAAGATATGTGATAACTGGATGCAACATTGATTTTAAGTATTTTTTTTACTGTTTTAAGCGTACGTTATAAAGAGAATAATTAATTGAGAATAAAAATATAGGCCCCTGTTATTGCTTTTATTACCCAAATATTTGTATATATACGATACGATAGATTATAGAAATTTACTTAAAAGATGTCTTACGTGTTTTCCACCAATGAAAATACCGAGCATATTCTATGACTTTCTTGTCAAACGTTTGCCGTTTAATTGTATTAAAAGTTGTTTTCCATCCAAATTATACATGAAAGCCTAAGTTATAAACATCTACTCCAACGGAAAAGGGCGCATCAATAAAAGTCTCCTTTTACTGACGTCATTTCCAGGAAAGAAATCAATGTCGCATTGCGAAACGGTTCCTTAAGGATATGTCATGTGCTGACCCTTCGTACGTGTACGTGCAAGGACTTAAAAGTGCTAAAATATGGTATATATTTTGCGAGGGCGATCGAATTTTTAAACAAAAATAGTAGGTCATAATCATTAAAAAAAAGATACAGCGTATGAAGCAAAAGAAAATGACAAAAAAAATGATTGTCATTGATGGGATTTTGTCTACCTGCGTTAAACCTGATAGGGTTGAGAGTTGTTTTGGCCAAAAGTGTTCAGACTGAGAGAAATTTAACAAAGTATATTTATTTATATTATAATTCAGTTTTACTGAAGTTCACATGAACTGACAATGTCCTCCCATTATTGACTAGAAGAACATAATATGAATCTGATTGCAGCCACGGCAAAATAGTGCTGGTCATCTAGCAAAAACTAAAACAACAAAAATGAGATGCTAATGAGCGATGTAATTTGCCATGGAGTGTCATAATAATGGTGTAAATATATTTGCTGTATGTATGGTAATACCGTTCAGTTGAAAGTTGACATTCAACTAAATATAATTATTTGAACAAATGCATAAATAATTGTAGGATTAAAATTTCATATTAGATGGCTTTATTAGTTTTAAAATGAAAGGTATTAATGCTTGTCCAGTTAGCGTAGTCGTTAGTGCACTCGCTTCCAAACAAGGCAGTCCGGGATCGATTCCCAGCTACGGCGCAAGTGAGTTTTGGTTGGTTGTCACCAAAGCGGATTAGCTGGTTTTCTCAAAGTTTTCTGTTCCCTCTTGTTATACAAGTTACGATCTCGCCTAACATCGTGCCAACGAAAGTGAATAACAAAAGTGAATGTAACATTCTTCAAAATCGTTGTTAAATAAATAACGTTCAAAAAATGGTTAATAATTACGCTTTAATGTAGAGGCAGACAATGTAAACACTTTACCAATAAAAATATGGTGTTGTGGTTTTTTCTACTTGAAAGACTGAACATCGGTCGTTTCATGAAATAAATAACCTCAAAAACATGCAATAACTTAAAACAAAATGTTCATTAAATCATCTAGTTAGCATATTAATAACCAGTTAGTAATTTTCTATCGAATTATATTGAACGTACCTTGAGTCGCCTGCAAAATTAAACATTAATACCACCTTGCGGCGACAAACAGACAAACTTAATTGTACATCGGATTCTTTAAAGAAATGTTTGGATGTTAATCACATAATTTGTCATGAGCCTCATCTTAGCGAAGTCGTCTACACTTTTTTGTCGGCATACTTTTAAAAGTTTACTTGGTTTACTCTCCCACCAAATGAACACCCGTCAAACAGGAAATCGCCGATACTCATTTAAATATTTAGAGGTTTATAAAAGGCGCCGATGTGCTGTCTGTCTATAATGGCACACCTGGATCATTGCAGACCAGGTGTGCTATTATGGACAGACGGCACACCGGTTGGGGTTTTTAACTTTTTTATTGCATATGTTTTTTGTTGTTTCATTTTATATAAAAAAACATTTCGGCCATTACTCTATAATAAGTATTCATCGATTGTTTAATTGGACAATTATCAAATATCGCATTGATTGACCAATGACGCAGCTAATGTACTCGTGACGTAATCAGAGTCATTGTTTTTAGGTCAATATGGCGTGGTGTGGAATGATCAATACTGGATAAATTTAAGATATTTCCTAAGGTAAAGTAATTTAAGACATAGATATGCTAAAAATGTATAGTATGTTAAAGCAACATCAAAATCACACCACCACGTGTGAATGAATATTATTTTAAATTGTATTATTTAGCATTTTTAAAACAAACAAAGTGGATAAATAAAATATGTCGATGACTTATTATTGACAATTGTAGATGCAGAACTTGGAGTAATATAAATTTGAGATACGATCATGTGATGCACAACGCCACTGCTTCGTTTATGTATCATTTGGTCGTGGATTACATAGGACATTGTTTACTTATACTGAAAATAGCAGTGATGGTAAAAATATGTATCCGGTATAAGCATACTGTAATTAGAGATAAATATATGGCCGCGCGATGCCAATGAGTAATAATAGCCCCGTCGTGTTGATAATGGTCCGAAGGCTTGGCTTTAGCCCGAGGGCCATTATCAACACGCCGGGACTAATATCACTCAATGACCCCGCGCGGCCATACACTGAACTGTTTTATACACATGTTTTGACTCAAGTATTTAGTAGTCTGTCGATATGCCAATATCTTAGCATAATGGTTTAATATTGCTGGGTATTTTTCTTGACGTTTTTCAAAACGGCGACAGCTATTTCTACTTTGGCTGAATTTAAAACGGATAAATGAGTAAGAACGTGTATGGTGTGAATAACTCAGATGATATCGATATAGAAAATTTCAGATTTAAATATATAATGAAGTGTTTAGTTGAATGGAACTTTTCTCCAGATTTGTCACTTTGAATCTTGCTTTTAAGTAATGGAAACAATCGTTGATGTCAATGCTGTTCGAAACTAAAATTATAGGTTTCTTGGTAAGACTTATTATACAATGGGACTGGAAGTCATAAAATACATGTAGCACACATTAATTTCACAGGAAGTGAAGATGTAAGAGCATTTTCAACAAAGAAATATGAAAAATATAAACAATATACCCTGTAACAATAACAGCAGATGAATGAAATAAAAGCCCAAAGGTACATGTATGTACAGTCCGAATGGTTCCTCATTTCTCAAATTAATGTTGATACGCCCTTTAAAAATGCAGCCATTAAACAGTGACTTTGTGTCCTTCATATTTTTGCATGGTCAGTGTTCCACCTGGGCTTTGTCTCATGGGAATGTCTGAAACTTGTTCAGCTTCATCGTGTGTTGGTTTTCTTACAGGAATCTCTTTATGTTTGGATGGCGGATAGCGCTTGCTCAATTTCCTGGGATGCTGCTACAAGTTCCTGATTATTATCATCATCAAATTCCTCCATGCTAGTAGTTGGTTCTGGTTCTGAATTTGTCACTGATTCTTTCCTTTTACACATTTGAAGAATATTAGACATGTTCTTCTGCTTTCCTATATTGTTTGTATGGTAATGATTAAGAGACATCAGATTTTCGTGACCAGTCAGCTGGTCAACTCAGTGGGGAAACAACCGGCATCCAGCAAATTTGTAATGCATGGTTTTTTTTGCAGAGCGATTAACATGCCTAGCCTTCAATCCAGCCTGCTCACGCATGGTTTTGGCTAGTTGTCCCAATTTATTTTTCCAAGGTTCTGGTTGATGAACCAGAGATCATTTGATTCTGTTCCTTTCTGAAATTTGGAAGCAGGGCCACATTAAACTTTGATTCTGGGGTGGACATCTGAGGTCGTCTCTTTTCCTTTTAAAGCTGATACAACCTTACAGGACAGTTTGGGTCTTCTGCAAATAATTTCAAAACACACAATTTGAGTACTCAATCACACATTAAAACATATTTTACAAGTATCGATATTTGAATTCCTATTCTAAAAGGATTCTAGTTTTAATTTTTTTTCTAATTCACTGCAATAAATGAACATAATCTGTTAACAATAGAAAAAAAACTTTATATAACAATGCTATTTTTACTTGATTACCTGGCTTTTCAAAGAGCTTACGTACATATTGCCAGTGGTCGCCTGCAACTACCTTTTTTGTCGCTTTCTCCGTGAAGGCCAAGTAACTCACACCATCGAAGGTCTGGCTTAATTCCAAGTCCCCCCACAACATAATCAGGTGCTCATGCCCAATCTAAGGTGCATGATGTTGTTAAGCCACATAGTAATTGAAAGTGAAATCGTTAAACTTACCGGCTCCAAGAAGTTCATTTTCGTAGATTTATTGAATCTCAGAGGAAGGGAAGGGATCGGTCTCCTGTTTTTTTGTTGCCAAGTCCCTTTTCTTTCAAGTCCACGCATTTCGCTTTCAGCGTGTCCCGTGTGAATTTAAACACTTTTCCGCCCATGACATCGCCTTCGTACTCTGCAAAACGAGTTTATTAGAATAATCAAAGTCTGTGCATTGAATTATCAGCTACTGTAAAAATTATAACTATTGTTTATATATATTATCTTCAGTTGTTTTAAAACAGAATAACACACAGGAAAATGCCTATAATTCTCGGACAGGTGTCTCTTTACACTTGTCAAGACGCCACACAGGATAAATGGCTCGAAGTTGGATACAGCGGAGCCATTCGCCTCTGCCTTAAGCTTGTTCTTCATTACACTGAGCAGGACTCTAAACAGTAGCATATCAAGCTCCTTTGGTGGAATGACTTTCATCTGGCGAGTCTCACCATCTTCCTTTAACAAGTCGTTTACCTATTTCATGTTACTCATTGTTTTGTTACCGTAGCCTTTTTTTCTTTTTGTATCGATGAATTGCCGGGCTTGTGCCTCAGTGAATTGTTTCTTTTTTCAATGGCAGAATTCAGTTGATGTAGCCTGTTGGCTTAATTTTCGCGCGTCCGTTAACGCATGTCTACTCTGGTGCCATCTTCAACAACGTGAAATTGCGTCACTTTGCACGTGCCGACGATCGCATGGCCATTTTCGGTCAAGTGACTGATAATAGCCCCGGGGCTATTATCAATTTTGATGATTATGGCCCAGCCGCACCGATAATTACTTTTCTGACAACGTTAAAATGATACTATATATAGTAACATGTGTATCAATAAGGTAAGATTTCGTTCACATCGATATTATTTGTTATTATAATTGCTCGCGAAATAGGGGCTTGCCGTGCCAGCAACCTTTCTCCGGCCATGTTTGCGTTGCTAATTACGTCGAACTCTGCCTTTACTTGTTCAGGTGCGCGTTTTACCGGAAGTAGTCTCATTATGGATTTTAGGCACACCTCGAGGTGTGCCGATTATGAAAATTGGCACACCAGCTATTACGGCGGTGGAACCCGGTTCGTAATGACCATTTTTGGCCTAAAATGTTACTATATATAGTAACATATGCAATAATTTGAGGTTACTCGCTACGATACCTACCATAGTCACCAATACTCGCTATGTAACCTACCATGCCAAGACATAACCACACCATATTCACTATGTTAAATACCATGCAACATATCCTATGGACCGGAGAAAATATTTCGAGACTCGGAATATTCCAGCAAAGGGAAGAGCGTCTATATAGTTTCAATAAATTGGAACTTAACATCAAGTTCGAGCCAAACGAGTTCGAGCCAACGAAGTTCGACTGTATTATTTTAAAGTTTAATTCAGTCACAAGCGTTTTAAGCGGAATGAACAAGTAGAAAAAAACAACAACCGAAGCTTAATCAATCCAAATATCAGATACTATGACTTAAACGCAAGCATGTTGTGTTGCTCAACCTCAGACCAAGCAACCAAGTACAAAGTTTAACCTCAGACCAGATTGCAATGTGGTGTACCTCAGACCAAGAAGCTATGTGTTGTGGCTCTACCTCAGACCAAGCAACCAAGTGTTTTGGCTGAACCTCGATATGCCTCAATGAATAATGATTTAAACGTCTTTTTACGCACATTTGTAGATAGCTAAATATTATTTTTCAATTATCACATTGACCATATTTCTGTTTCTTATTCATAAGCTATGTAAACGAACATTTAATGATGATGCAGCGATGTACTATAATAACGGTAGTTCACGAAAGGTCAGTTAAGTATATGTGTGTAAAGTACCCGAATATAATTCTGCACTACATATTTAGCACTAAAACATGTGTCGTTTCAATAATTCATGTGTACAACGGTCAGAAGGTGTTATAATACCGTGTATACTGCAAAAAAAGAAAATATGAATTCTTTCTCTGCTGTATGTCTATGAACGGTAAAATTTCCCCTTGTACATTCATAATCGATTATGAACACGTAGGAAATAAATGTAATCAAACACAAGCACAGCTAATCACTTCACAACATTTGCATAACTAGATTATAACATACGGACGGGTTTGAACATAGTTTGTCTTTCTCTATGGTATCTCTTGAAAATGATATGTGTCTTCTAACTTCTGACGTGTAGCGCAAAGCCGTTCTTATTTTGGTACGTTTTACCATCGTCCAGTCTCAATACCGAGCCGGTGTGAAGACAAACGTTATTTTGTAAATGTTGTACTATATTTCTGAATGTTGGGACCGAATACACCATCCACGATTGATCTCACTACACTACATAATGATACATCGGTCTGGGTCTGTGTTCAGCAAGCACAATTTATCTCTCTTCACCAGTGCCAGGAAAGGGTCCATTAGTCATTATTCGTATTCAACGTGCATGTTTTATATCACTACACCAGAGCCAGGTAAGGTTACATCAGTCGGGGACATATTCAACATGCATGATTTATCTCACTACACCAGAGCCAGGTAAGGTAACATTAGGCGGGGATAATATTCAACATGCATGATTTATCTAACAACACCAGAACCAGGTAAGGTTACATCAGTCGGGGACATGTTCAACATGTATGGATTATTTCACTACACCAGAGCCAGGTAAGGTTACATCAGTCGGGGATATATTTAACATGCATTATTTATCTCACTACACCAGAGCCAGGTAAGGCTACGTCAGTCGGGGACATATTCAACATGCATGGATTATCTCACTACACCAGAGCCAGGTAAGGTTACATTAGTCGGGGATATATTAAATATGCATGATTTATCTCACTACACCAGAGCCAGGTAAGGCTACGTCAGTCGGGGACATATTCAACATGCATGGATTTTCTCACTACCTTAGAGCCAGGTAAGGTTATATAAGTCGGGGATATATTTAACATGCATGATTTATCTCACAACACCAGAGCCAGGTAAGGCTACGTCAGTCGGGGACATATTCAACATGCATGGATTATCTCACTACACCAGAGCCAGGTAAGGTTGCATTAGTCGGGGATATATTTAATATGCATGATTTATCTCACTACACCAGAGCCAAGTAAGGCTACGTCAGTCGGGGACATATTCAACATGCATGGATTATCACACTACACCAGAGCCAGGTAAGGTTACATTAGTCGGGGATATATTTAATATGCATGATTTATCTCACTACACCAGAGCCAGGTAAGGCTACGTCAGTCGGGGACATATTCAACATGCATGGATTTTCTCACTACCTTAGAGCCAGGTAAGATTATATAAGTCGGGGATATATTTAACATGCATGGATTATCACACTACACCAGAGCCAGGTAAGGTTACATAAGTCGGGGATATATTTAACATGCATGATTTATCTCACTACACCAGAGCCAGGTAAGGTTACATCAGTCGGGGAGATGTTCAACATGTATGGATTATCTCACTACACCAGAGCCAGGTAAGGCTACGTCAGTCGGGGACATATTCAACATGCATGGATTATCTCACTACACCAGAGCCAGGTAAGGTTACATTAGTCGGGGATATATTAAATATGCATGATTTATCTCACTACACCAGAGCCAGGTAAGGCTACGTCAGTCGGGGACATATTCAACATGCATGGATTTTCTCACTACCTTAGAGCCAGGTAAGGTTATATAAGTCGGGGATATATTTAACATGCATGATTTATCTCACAACACCAGAGCCAGGTAAGGCTACGTCAGTCGGGGACATATTCAACATGCATGGATTATCTCACTACACCAGAGCCAGGTAAGGTTGCATTAGTCGGGGATATATTTAATATGCATGATTTATCTCACTACACCAGAGCCAAGTAAGGCTACGTCAGTCGGGGACATATTCAACATGCATGGATTATCACACTACACCAGAGCCAGGTAAGGTTACATTAGTCGGGGATATATTTAATATGCATGATTTATCTCACTACACCAGAGCCAGGTAAGGCTACGTCAGTCGGGGACATATTCAACATGCATGGATTTTCTCACTACCTTAGAGCCAGGTAAGATTATATAAGTCGGGGATATATTTAACATGCATGATTTATCTCACAACACCAGAGCCAGGTAAGGCTACGTCAGTCGGGGACATATTCAACATGCATGGATTATCTCACTACACCAGAGCCAGGTAATGTTGCATTAGTCGGGGATATATTTAATATGCATGATTTATCTCACTACACCAGAGCCAAGTAAGGCTACGTCAGTCGGGGACATATTCAACATGCATGGATTATCTCACTACACCAGAGCCAGGTAAGGTTACATAAGTCGGGGATATATTTAACATGCATGATTTATCTCACTACACCAGAGCCAGGTAATGTTACATCAGTCGGGGACATGTTCAACATGTATGATTTATCTCACTACACCAGAGCAAGGTAATGTTACATCAGTCGGGGACATGTTCAACATGTATGATTTATCTCACTACACTAGTGCGCGGTAAGGGTACATCTGCTATTGTCCATATTCAATATCTATGATTTATCTCATTACACCAGTGCAGGTAAAGATACATCTGCCAGGGTCCGTATTCAATATTTATTGCTTGCTTGCTACCTCCGTTCAATAGGTAAGGAAATATAAATCTTATACTACATCAACTTATATTTAATTCAATGTACGATGCATTAATAAAATTAGTCCTTATCATATTTCAAAAGCGTACAAAGGGCGTTAACAATTACAGATGCATTATTATAACGCACCAATTGATTATCTGCCTGTCGTAACAGGAACATATCATTACGAATAGCATTTTCTCTCCCTTCCCATTCATGTTTATATTGAATCCACTAATAGATTTAGCTGATTGATTGTTTCTTTTCGATTAACACAAATTCACTTAAATGCTAGCATATTTATTCGTGGGAGATAGCAAGTGATCTTTTTGCGATGAGTAAAAGGTCGATTATAGGTGGTTAGCTGCATGTATGTTCATAATAAAACTCATGTTATATGCGTTCCAAAGTTGTATAGATTCAATTTAATACTGTTAATGTTGTTTTTATAAATTGAACCCCGTCTCACTTTCAAGTTAAACATCAGCGCATACAGGGCATGCACACAATATAAACAAAGCCATTTCTGAAACAACGTTACACTTTCAAATTGCTAATCCTTTAAAGGCCATCCAACTGAGTTGGTTGGTCTCTGTGTGAGATCGCCATATAGTTATATTTTGGTACATGTCATGTGAAATGTAATGCTATTGTACAATGAAACAGAATTTCCCCTAGGAATTGTCAATTATTTGTCTTTTTCTGACCGCCAGTCTTCCTGGTAAACAAAAATTAAAACATAACAAAGAAATTATCCATGGTTAACATACTATGTTAATTTGTTTAATTTTTTATATCATGCTTATTCTTGTCTGGCAATCAAGGTGCCACCAGCTACAAAGAAATTTGGCTGGCACCCAGTTACAATCTTTAAAACAAGATAATGGGGATATGTTGGGGTGGCAATCAACGGAACATAACAACAATGGAGGGTTGAAATAAAAGGGTGGCACACAATTGAACATTAAAAGAAAGGGTTATTCAACCAGAACATTATCAATTTTGTTGGGGAATGTGTGGCTAACAACAGAACAATAAAAACAGGGGGGGTGTCAATCGATATAATGAGGGGTCAAACAACGAGCATTAAGTGCAGGGATGAGGGTAAGTTTGGAGGAAAACCAACGGGGCAATAACAACAAGAGTGATGGAATGTTGGGAGGTAAACCAACGCACCATTTACGACAAGAGAGGGGTTATGTTGGGAGGGAAACCAACAACAAGAGAAAGGGTGTTGGCTGAGGAAATAACAAACCAGAAACAACAAGAAAAAGAAGTCGTTTTGGGTTTTAAAACAACTAGGCTTACTTAAACCTTAAAACTTTGATTTAATTAAGGATATATCTGCAAGTCAAATGTGACAACGTGCTGTCGTACATTTGTTGATAAGATGCACAACATGAACAACATGCTCACAATTGACATGTTTTACCAAACAATAATTTGTTGCTGTTGTTTGGTGACATTCTTTTGTTTATCTTGAGTTTAAAAAAATCTAAATTTAATCCCGATAGCACCAATAAAGGCTCATTATATTCGCCGTTTTTAATGAGAAATTCATGTAAAACAGTATTTGTTTTTAAATCGAGGTATCGATTTTAATATAGATTTACTCTTGAAATCCTCATGCTGACGTTTTACACCTTCCATCAGTTCTAATGTCATTGGGAGCGTGTGTAAGACCATAACCATAAAGCATTGTACTGTTCTTGATCCGAAGCAGTTATGGAGTTAGCAATTTTATTTACATGTAAGTGGAATTTATGTTACCCAAAACATAATTATAAAAGAAATTCACTACAAGTATTCAAGTATTTACATTGTTATTTCGATTGTGAAAGTTTACCTGAGAAACAATGCTTTAATAAAAGATAATGTTGATTTCTGTTTTTATACTTCAACCTTTAAAACCATTGAAATATCTATCAGCATATTTATTTCAGTTTTTCAAATAATTGACATTGGAGGAAGCTATTTGCTTTTTCAAGAAGATAAGTCAGGAACAGCGACAGTAGCTGGTGATACTCTGACAACAATTGTGACGGTATCCATTATTCAGTGCGCGAGGAAGTGTATGATTGAGCCTAAATGCAGTACATACATATACACGGACGCTAACAGGTAATTTGCTTTCATTAACACTTGTGCTTTTGTAACAAAATGAATGAATTGAAATATAATAGCAAATTATTTATGTGAAGGTCATGAATGAGCATATCGCAAACTACAGAATAAAGGTTCTTGATGAATGTCAATGCTGGTTTTCATTCATTGCTTATAGATATTTACCTTAAGTGCAAATCGAAATAACCGACCGGAGGTTAAAAGCAAAAAGCTTTTAAGAAATCTTAACGGGGGTTTCATAACGTTTCTGGAAAACAACACGATTGACATATTTTTCTAGCATATTTCAAACTTTCGATTTTTATGAAAATATGATCTTAGATACGAAGTGTTGTATGTTTCACCAACACGCATGTGCTTCGTTGTTCCTCTGACGTCATATTCGTAGTAATTTAAAATAACAGTTGGCGTCAAATCGTTCTTGACACATCACATCCTGAAGGATGTTATGAAATTTAGTAATTATACTTTTTAAACATTTATTTATATAACATTACTGTTTAAATTTCTTGAAAAAAACACCAAAATATACTGGTCGTTTCTCATCTTCCATTAAAATGCAAGAGCAATTTTTCATGCACACCTAACAGAGATTTCAGTTATATAAAGCCGTCCTGTGAACTTTGGTCTGGCTCTCTCAAGCGAAATGATAGGAGCAAAAACGTACCGCTTTTTATTCATTTTAATTAATGGAAACTAGTAAATGACATTAAAAGAGTGAAATTGTTCACATACCCTTTTTTGTAAGAATACTAATACACATTAAAAAGTAATTGTGTTAGAGAAATAATTTGACGTCTAAACTAACTTTATTATGCAACGACAGTTTACAACATAATGCGCGCTTTTTACTGAAATGAGGAAACTGTTTTTTCTGCGTTTATTCTGGAATAAACGGAACATTTAAAATATGCAACAGAAAGTAACATTCAACGAAAAATCCGACCGTCGATTTCCTTCCTGACCGGTAACTCGGAAAGCATCTTTTTAGACTCCAAGGTCGAAATTTCAAACCGTACCGGAAATACATGACCGATAAAATTATTTTAGCACTGTTCTCATTACTCGAAGTAGATATCCGATATGCAAGAACATACCAATTTTCTCCAAATGTCATTGGAACATGTTGAAAAATTGAACTTTTATTGCAAACCATATATTTTTATTGGGTTCTTAAATGCCTCAAGAGTGTTTGTCAATTCTATGGATTTAGTAGTTTACAATTTAGTATTGCATTTGTCAACACTACCTTATATAAATTAAATAAATAACACTGCTTTCCACAGACAAAATATGTTTAATAATGTGAGGCTAATTGGATTATTCTTTTTCTATGAAGTTGAAGTATATCTATTAACTTTCAGGCTTTGTCATCTTTTTTCCGCGGACACTGATAATATGACGACAACGGAATCCTTGACCGGCCAGGCAGAGTTTAAAGTATACAACACTGGTAAATTGGCATGGTTTTATAATCATGTTTATTGAGAAAATTCAGAGTCTAGAATGTCAATAAGTATGAGTATTGTATTTCTTATGTATCAAATTCATCATATCAATGGATGTGCACAATGACTGTGTAAATTTAACTTAGTTTGGATATGGAATTGTAAAATAGTTTGTTATATATTTGTAGTACTATTTGAAAAGAAAGGCAATGCATTTAATGATTTTATCGTGCAAATTCACTTTACACTCTTCTTTGTTTTAACAAAAGACAAGAGAATTCGTCCCTATTTCTCAATCCATCAAACTTTCATAATATATCAACGAGCACTCTTCGACAAAACATTTAAAGGAATTTGCAACTTATATGCATAAATATATTGTTGATAGATAAACTGCCTTAATTGAATGAAAAAAATCGTACTAAGACACGGTCAAAATTAAGAACGAGAAAGACAACGGCGCATCGTACGTTGGCCACAATATGAAGTTAATGACATTTTCTCGTCTGATATCTTCGAAACGCAGACGACCTTAAAAGATTTATGTTGTGAAATATCGAACTTGTTTTCCGCTTGTTTCTTTTGAAGAGCATTAACTAGGTTTTTGCACGGTTTACAGCTGTATTTAAATCAATTTCTAATCCAAATCAAAAACAAAACCTGTTAAATGGTTAAAAGCAACTCAGTCGTACAAAGCTCAAAAGACATATTGATAAACGATTTGTTTAACGTTTGCAGTTTCCTGTTCTTAAATGACAATTTTATTCTCTCTAAGAGATTCAGAATAAACTTAGTCCTTCATAAATCATCGTATTTCAATTTTAGGAATTGTACATTGGCTAACCATTTAAATGTCAATACACCTTATTCATTTTTTAAATCCATCCCCATTATCTTTTATATGGAAGAAAAAACCCATTATAGTTAAAAAAAATCAAAACATGCCACTGCCAGAAAGTTTTTGTTTTAAAAAAACAAAACATTCAAAGCATTTGTCGTCTTGTTTAGAGTTTCTCAAAAATAGTGGAAATTATAAAAAGGAAAATGTAATATATCACACTACCGAAACTGCGTATTATTTTTTTTATTTTTCAGTTCAAGGCCTATATAAATGTCCCATGCAAAATGGAGAATGGACAACGGCAGTATTGACAGATGGTTCAAAGACACGCTTCAGGTAATGAATATAAGTTTGACAAAGTCATTTTACCATATTTTTGTATTTCTGTTAATATGTATGCTTTTTGATTTAGTAGATATTATCTTTTATTTCATTATTTATATGAAAAACTACAGAAACATACTCAGAAGTCGAAAGTTTAAACACACAAATATTCAACAGGTTTAGAAAACCTAAATCATGTTATGTATGTATCATGCAATTAAATATTTATACAATCAGACGGCCCACCCTACAATTATCATGATCGTTAAAGGATTAAGGAAAGATAAGTGTTAAAACACACAAACATCGTTTATTAATAAACATACGCTCTTTCAAATAAATGGTAGACGTTTAAGAGTGTTATATGATAATTTTTAAGGCCTAGTTCAAGCCTTCTATAAGTGACCCCCCCCCCAAAAAAAAAAAAAATGTGTATAGTAAACAACCTCTTTGTATGGTCTTCTAATTGTCTTGTGTCATCTTATCCGATCTCTGATCGGATTATACTGCTGTGCAGGTTTAAGAGGTTGTATTATAGAAATAGACAACACATCTGGTCTTTTAGTGACGTTTGTTTGTTTTTGTTTTCGAATAATGACAATAGCATTATTATTACAATGCCACAGTATGATAATGGAGGTTATGTAATATTTAATAACCAATAATGATGATTTTACCAGGATGCTTCACAATTTGGATACAACGATGGTGACCATACATTTAAAATGGATTTGTATATATATATGTTATATAACTATTTAAAAAAATACACTTTTTTGTTTATTTTTTATTCTCAATCTGTTTAATTAATAAATACATTTTTATGTCATTTTTATACATAAATATATGAGTGAGACAATGAAATATCTACTCGTAAAAGGTCAACCCTAAATGGCCCTGAGCTACTAAACAAATACACAGGAAATTGGCCCCTACTGTCATACGAGTGCAATAAACAGGAGATGCACAGCTTGTGATTATAATGCTAAACATTCCTTAAACTAGGCCTTTAATGAATTCCAATGTTCCATCACATTCAGACTTTTCAGCAAGAACGTTAAGAATAACTCTGAGGCTTGGGACATTTGTCTGACTAACAACGCCAAACTACCCGCTATTCTAACGCCCGTTAAGATGAACCTCTTCCGGGAAACTCTTGTTCAATGTCCAGGTGAGTTATAACCACTTATTTGAAATGTCCATGTTGGGTTTTAATACTTATGTCCAGGTGAGGTTTGGAAAATCTTAAGTGTTCAATGTTCTGGTCGGGTATTAAAGCTCGTTATGTGCACATCTCATGTGAGGTATTAACACCTTAAGCGTTCAATGTACAGGTGAGATATTGAAACTCTAAGTGTGTATTGCTCTAGTATTGTATTGAACATCAAAGTGCTCGATGTTATGATGATGTATTGAAACTGTAAATGATCAATGTTCTGGTGAGGTATTGAAACTCGAATTGTTTAATATTCTGGAGAGGTATTAAAACTCTTATTGTTTAATGTTATGGAAAGGTATTGAAAAAACTCGAATAGTTAAATGTGATGGAGAGGTATTGAAACCCGAATTGTTCAATGGTCTAGTGAGGTATTGAAACTCTTAGTGTTTAATGTTCTGGAGAGGTATTAAAACTCTTAGTGTTCAATGTTCATAAGAGGTATTGGCAATATAATTGTTTAATGTTCTAGTGAGGTATTGAAACTCTAATTGTTCAATACTTTAGTCGGATATTGAAACTCTAAGTGTGCACATTTCAGGGAAGGTATTCACAACCTAAGCATTTACGCTCCATTGCCAATGAGAGGTATTGATACTCTTAAGCATTAATTATTCGGATGGGGCATTGTAACTCTAGGTGTGTACTTATCTGTTTAGGTATTAAAATTCAAAAAGTTTAATGTCAGGTTGAGGTATTGACATTTAAAACGATTACTGCCCAGGTGGGTATTGGCATTTTAAGTGATTCGTGTCCAGGTGGGATATTAAAACTCCTAAATGTTAATAGCCAAGGTAAGGAATTGACACGCAAATTGGTTAATGTCCAGGTGAAGCATCGACATTCTAAGTTTTCAATGTTCAGGTGTGAGTTAATGACATTCTTAAAGCTTGTAATATTCATTTATTAAACAAAATAACACATTCTCATTGCAGCCGCTCAAAATAATATAGTTATTTTAATGTTTGATATGCTATGAATGTTGTTATAAATATAATTGCAAGCTGTTTTTTTATAAATTATATATCATTTCTTAACAATATTACTTATCAATAATCCAGAAATAGAAAACCTGAATCTGTGGTTGGATGGGAGTAACACTGATGCCGAAGATTTCTTTGCACCAGGTAATACATTTTATTCTATATATGAATATGATACTCTTCATAATGAACTATTTGATTAATTCGAACGAGCCTTAAAGAATTAAGTTATTGATGTCAGATAATGGAATGCTTTATGATCATATATTGTATTCCATGTAGATTGATTATTAATTGCAGTAGATACATTCTGTCTCCGGTGTTTCGGTTATATTCATACATTATATACAATGAGAAGTTATCAGTTATTGTAAATGCCAAATGTATCGCGTGATTTGGTTTTGTTTTCGTATGATATTTGTATGAATGAAAAAGAGGTGTTAAGCACGAACACAAGTTATGCATTTGTTAAAATAAAGACATTTAACACAACGGTAATTAAATTTATTTTTAACATTACATTGTCGTAGGAGCTTGGACAACGTTGGAAGGACAAGCCATTCCAATGAGCCAAGGTGACTTCTGGCTCCCAGACCGACCGAATCAACCGGATACTGACCACTGTTTACGCTTATGGAAAAAACATGGAAATCAATTCGATGACACGGATTGTGGTCAAAAGAACGCTTGTTTGTGCGAAAAGCCATAACCTTATGTGGTACATACACCATTATGATGTCTTACTCGAGATTGTTGACGGGTTTACTCCACAATATTGACGGGTTTATTTCACTATACTGACGGATATACTCGACAATGTTGAGAAGATTAATCGATAATGTTGTACATTTTGACCGAGATGATTTGGTAACTTTTAAATTTTACATACACATTACATAAACATGACGATTTGAAACAAAACCTTTCCCTTTCAACAAAATATCATATCAATATAATTTGCTGAAGGCTCAAGGCATACAAAGGAAATCAAACGCTTCTTATAATTGCTTTACGATTACAGTTTTTGGCAGACTTTGAATAGCAAAGACTAATGAGTGACTATATATGTAGGTCATATGTATTTTAATATTAAAAGCGAACCACATTTATCGAAATACATATACTGTATTTAAGTAAGGTCAAGTCCAAATGACCAATTTACTGACTAATACAACATTACCTCGTGCTGGTCTACAGCGGCACCTAACGTTCATTAAATTAAGTTTAGGTAATTAATTACTGTCTTATTTGTAAACTCAAACTAGAAAAGCTTCATATCCTGACGTACAATTGCATTAATTGTTTTTTTTAATTCGACCATAATACCTTGACATTCTCATTAAGGCGTATGACCTCTATATAATTAGTTCATAGGTTTTGAAAATCGGAGTCCATTTGCTATCGATAATTGAATCGAATCGGACCAAGCATTTAGATTAACTATCGGAAATTATCGAAAGTTCATAATGTCAGTAAGGATTCCATTCTTTAAATATATATATATATTTCATGATCATCAAAATGGCTAAACTTTGAATCAGTACGTGTGATGCTATAGTCGTGCTTTTTGCAACAGTAAGTAAACTTCCATAATCTTTGTCTCTCTTTCATAACTTAACTAAAAACACATAACAACACACAATATATTTAATAATTGCACATCAATTGCAAAGTGATGCATACCGCATCAAGTAAGTTATCTTAGCATTGTATCCATGTAAAAGCAAATATATGTTAACCAGCTTAACATTCAATAACCTGTTATATTGAACATTATTGAACATTTCATTAGAATATCTAAATTTCATAAACTTTCACACACAAAAGTAAATTAGATAATTGCAAACGATACCAAAAAAGGTTTCAAAAACGGAATGCGTCGAGCCGGGATCCCCGGTATTTGCAGGTAAGACCGGATCCATTACACCATAGAGACAGTTAATTGAAGGTTTTATGAAATGTATAAACAATTAAAACAATTTGTTATTTAGGGAAATTTTGTAAGTTTTTAAGCAAAAGTGTTTACATCATCGCATTTGTGTAATAATGTGACCTCGATTTTGGACAAGTACTATCGATTGTCGCCCACATAGCATTGTAAGCGACGATTTATCGACTGTACTCGATAATCGTTTTATTACTAGTAGGTCATAAATTAGATACTGAGTATACGAATAGAAACGAACTGCAGTTTAGAAATGTATTTGATGTATTTAAGTAATATCTTGACGATCAACTGAACAAATTGCATAAACCTGATGGACCATATATCTATACAGAATTGACTGAACATCATATAAATTAATTCAATCGTGCATTTTAATCAATAAAAACTCATTACAAGCAATCATTACCCACGCACCATGTTGATAACTACCAGCCTTGCTCCTTTCAATAATTATAGCAATATATAATATAGGCCATTAAGAATTATTAATATTTATAAGTTCTTTTTGAATTTGAGGTCTCGACAATATGCGTTTATTTACTCGAAAACGTTCCAAACCTTTCTGTAGGAGATTCTAAACCAAATAAATTATGAATATTTATATGAAAAACTACGTAAACATGTAAAGTAATCGAATGTTAAAACAGTGACCCCGTTTAAAGGCACAAGTCAACGTCAATGATATATAGCAGAAAAACAAACAATCGCAAACCAGAAATATGGAACAAGACTCCACAAGCATAACTACATAACTTACATAATATAATTATAAGCAACTAGGTGTTTATCTGGATTGTTAGGTACCACCTCTGAACGGTCAGTAAAAACCAACAACAAATGTTACCATAAAACGCAACCATTACAGGACTATGTGTTTAGCGGTTTGTATTGAAAATGCAATATTTCCACTCAACACTGAAAAATAACTCTGTTGTCCCTAGTGCGATACTGCGGTGACATGTATAATTATTTCTGCGATACCGCCTCTCAGCAATACTGCACATATCAGAAACGTGTTACTCAAGGGAGGCTGTCTTCTGTTCAATAAATATTTACTATTGAAAATACACTTATTTCTCTTTGCTAGAAATCAAGTTTTTACGCCAGCATCTTGGATTTAAAAACAGTATTTATTAACATCCCCATTCCATTTTTAGATTTTACATGCTTCTCACACGGCAAATCAAACCAATCGATCACTTCATCGATAAACACACCATTCTAACACAAAAATGTCATGGCGATTCCCTGATGGGCACACTAAAATACCTAGTATTCCTTATCGTTAGCCAATTCCATAACAACTTAATGAATAACTACAATTGGTGGCCCAGCAATTTAAATTGACTGCTCCGTTTGTCCGCATATGCATCTTTGCTGAACAATTTGGACTTCACAAATTCTTCACAATCAATATAAACATGAAAAATGTTTAACTTAGTGCTAAATGTGCAATATTTTCAACTCAACTTCCATTCCTTAAGTGAATTGCCTTTCGGCAATTTCGTTTATCAATCGCTGAACGGAACATCTTCGGATATGTTCGGATCGCAATACATCGCATAACAATATACATGAACACTAGTGATCTTGTTATTGTTTGTATTGTGTCAGCAGGTCCCGTAAACATAAATCAACATTTTAGAAAGTGTTTATTCATTATATTTTAAATGTATGGTTGTCATAATTGTTTTAAGTTTACGTTTTAATGAGATTTCAAGTGGTTGACCTTTTCCCGCGTTATTGTGACGTCATTTGAAAGAAAAATGTTTCCGGTTCATTCGGGTCGTTTTATTTACAAAATGGGTAAGAAAGGATTATTACTGAAAGGTTTTCTTAATTGAAATGAAGTATTTTTTAACAATAATTGACTGAAATAATGAACTATTGGTGTAAATATATGTAATGAATTGATGTCATAATCGGGGATATGAACGTAATTGGGCTTGTCAAAGTACGAGCGGAGTCCTTCGGACTCCAAACACTGTGACTATCCAATTTGCGTTCATACCCAAATAATGACATCAACCCCGCAATTCAATCCTTAAGTAAAAAAAATCTTAACATTTTACCACTTATAATACGTGTTTTTTGCACCTTGAGGACTTGCAATTTCGGTCGTTTCATGAAATAAACAAGACAATTTTCAACGACTTAAGTCATTAAGTTTTTACGTCATCCAATATGGAATATAGGTTATATTTATTCATTGAGAAAAAAATAAACTGAAAATGAAATATCGATTAAAAATCCAGCGAAATTTGCAAGTAAAGCTCTTAGTTTCGAAATAGATATAAAATTAAATAACAAATCAGAAATCGTCTTTCGAAAAAGCGTTTGTACGATACGCGCGATGCCTTAAGGATTCATGTGGATGTTGCTGTATTGATTTACCATGAAGTTCATTAAAGGCCACACCAAACTGATGCCACTGTCCGCGGGTCTACGGCACCTACATTTTAATATGTAAAAAAACTCCCCAAAACAAGAGCTCATTGTATGTGTTTATTAATTCCTTTAATAATTGCAATGCAATACTATGCTCATTTGACTTTATGGATCAACTTTTATCCAAACAGCTAAAGAAACAAGCTCAGTAGCGAAAAGTTTAAACATAAACCCGGATTAGTGGCACTGGGCAAACGCTTAAGACATAGAACACAAAATCACAAACAAGAAACATAGAAGAACAACACAACAAAAAACTCCCCAAACAGCACAGTGCATACATACTATAAATAAAAAATAGGAATGTTTATCAAGAATTGTTAGGTACCGCCTTGGAACGGTCAGTAAAATGTGAATATACTGGGGGTTTAAACCAGTTTATGTGCACAAACCTCACTTCCCATTTATCCTTAATAAAGATAAAACGCAAAAGGTAAATACTATCACAGTATGCATTAACTTGAGGAAACTTATCAATAAAACAAATAATAATAAACTTATAGGTAAACCCCAAGTCCTTTTATGATTAGAGATCCCAGCCAGAAAATCATATTATTTTTGTACAGATAGAAACATATTGGTGATAGTTAGGATTGTTTAAGTGGGGAATTAAATTTAGGCCACGAAGCTATTAATTAAACACGAGGGGAGGTTAGTGTGTGCAGAAACACCTTATTAAATTATCACAAAATATACTACCTATAATAAGGTAAAGAGGAGGCTGACTATTATTACGGTACATTCCTGTTTAGCAAATTGTTAATAATTTAACTTTTACTTTTTCATTTTTTTATTAAACAGACAGTCTCTTCATTGCACCATTCGCTAAGTTTATTTCAATAGCATATACTGAAAATTCAGTATGTTTTTTCAACGTGATATAATACGTTCAGCATTTTCATGAGTCAAGAACGCTCAATAATATTAGCATCTTTTTATGCTTTGCGATGATGTACAAGATATACCAGTGACACAATTTTGATAGTTTTTACTGGTTTGAAGTTAAGCCCGCGCTAACATAAAAAATCAGACGTCAGAATGCACCTACGTCCTTAACGGTCACATTAAATAAGCATTGCCTTCATGAAAAACTAGTTTGCTGTCCTTTTTATCCAAATTTGACATATAAAATAATAATTGTTGTAAGTCTCAGTATTGCAATATATTCCACCTCAAGCTCACCGAAAGTGAATGTTTTGCTCGTGGCTACGTCTGAAGGTAACACAGTCTTCGACCATCCTGTTTAACTACAAGTCTCCAAGAAAGTGGTTTCAATGCAAGCCTTTTTATGTCGATACTGTGTTACCCAAACCGCTCCTACAGTTTCGCTTCCTTGTAAACGACCAAATGATAGGTGCCAATTTCATCATCACGTTCCCTACTTCAGCAGCTTCCGACGGTGGCTTCGCAATATGTAGGAGGTCGAAGGGAGGTTGTTGTTTGGCGGCCGCCAAGCTTTCAGAAGAATCTTTTCAAATCTTATCCTGTAGACATTGCCTTTGACTTTGGCCCGGCTAGAGCTGAACTATTTTGAGTTCGTTTATCCAAGCGAGCATCCCATAAAGCAATTGTAGTTGCATTCGGTGCTGCAAGATTCAAAACAGTTCACCATCGAAGTCGTTTGGCAATGATTGTATAAAGAGCGCATTCGAATATATGAGTGGTTGGTGCTTCCTGGACATTAGTACTTTATGCATTTAATTCAACGCAGTCGGTGTCCTCCTTGATAAGACGACTTTTTAGTGAACGCAGCTTTGTTAAACGTCATCATGTCGTCTGCAAACAGAATGTAGCCAGGTAGAAACGGCATCCTCGGCTACTCACTTGGTGGTCTCATGTCATGTCAGGGAGCTTGGACACGACCTGCAGTAATCTTCTTCGCTGTATGCATGTCGCATTCGTTTAGGTGGCCACTGAACAATGAACCAAATTTCCATCTGT
The DNA here is from genome assembly GCF_026914265.1 of Mya arenaria. Taxonomy (NCBI): domain Eukaryota; kingdom Metazoa; phylum Mollusca; class Bivalvia; order Myida; family Myidae; genus Mya; species Mya arenaria. The sequence goes on from NC_069137.1 coordinate 13,541,712, forward strand.
TTTTTTCTGATTTTATAACCAAACTTTAAATACCCCTGTATACACTTCCCCAGAGAATTTTCCTCGATGTTGAGGGCGTAGAGAGTATCTATCCATACGATTTGACACAGGCCAGAATCGGAGCGGCCTATATCCTCGTGTAAGAATTATAAGCTGGATAAATTGCCATTTGATTTTTTTGTGTTCTATGTCATTGGCGTTTACCACGTGCCATTAAACGGGGCTTATGTTCAAGCTTTTGGCTACAGAGCTTGTTTCTGTAGTTTTGCAGATACATATTGGGTGAAATATTGCCTTAAGGGAAGCACAACAACCTTCAGGGTCTGTATAACTTGCGGTATGCATTGAGTGTACTACTACTAATAGAAGGAGGGACAACCACGCTTACTTAACATTATATTATTAACAGCGCCTGAATGGATACCAATTAGAGAATATACGTTTTACAATGGAGATTTTTTATTCACTTTTACCAGCTACAATGATGTATGTTTTGAGCGCTTTGCAATAATTTATTTGCATTTTTGCAGGTCACTGATAATCAGCGTAATTGTGAAAACCAGTTGTGTTTCAAACAGTCTTCCTAAAGTGTGTAAGAGGACGTCGTAAAGTGTTTAAATATACGTCGTAAAAAGTACTTAAAGTCGTTTTTCGAAAAGTGTTATAAAAAAAGTCGTGAGATGTTCAAGAACTGTTCATCGTTTGGCGTTCAGAAAGTAACCATTGTGTCTTCAAATGATTGTTGAAGAATTTATTTACATCCGTCGTAGAGTTAATATATAGAAATATTTCCATTGAGACTTTATAATATCGTCTTAGAGTGTGTCATAAAACTACGAGTACACCCATCCTACAATTGAAATGTGTTGCGCATAGATTACAGAATGTTGTAAAATGTTTCTTCGAGTATTATGAAAGTTCATTTTTCTAACTTATATAAGTGAAAACAATCAAATGTTTCAATTGTTTTAATATCACTTTGAATAAAGAAAACATTTAGCCTAAGCGCAAGTGACGTATCCAAGTCGGTGTCAGGGTAAACGTTTCTAAAATACTGACAGGTATATTATCTCTTTCGCCACAGAGTACATGTTTGTAAAAATTTCAGTTTTTTCGTATAGTCTTCAAAATGTGTTTTAAGAAATATTCGTAAAGGACGTCGTATCGTTTTCAAGAAGGGTGTCTTTTGTAGTTTAAATTGCTTTAGTAGTTGTTGAAAAAGTCGTCGTGCAGTGTTAAAAAGCAGTCACTGGTATTAAAAATAATTGTTGTACAGTTTGCAAAAATTGCGTAAATTTAAGATAAATTTAAAATAAAATTAAAATTATAGGGTGTTTTAAATGTCGTCTTAGAATGCACAGTTGAATTTTATTGCTTCAAGTATTATGAAAATGTATTTGTCTCACTTGTATTGGTAAATACAAACACATTTTACAATTGTTTGTATATCACTGTGAATAGCAAGAGTTTTTACGTAAGCACTAGTGACGTATCCAGGTCGGTGTCAAAATAAAATCTAGAACACTGACAGGTATATGTTCTCCTTCGTCACAAAGTACTTGTTTGGTACTTTATTGCTTTTATGTTTCATTTTTCATGTTTTTTAAATAGTGATAGCACTTGTTTTAAGATTCAGTGTAGTATAAGTTCTACAGTTAATTACTATATAATAGGTATCTTTTACTGATGGTAAGAAATGGTTAACACTTATTGATATTGTTAGAATAATTCATTGCATGTGGATGAGGAAAGAATTATTAAAGCAATTGTTTGGGGATTTAAACTAATTCATATGCGAATAATCTCGCACTTCTCCAAATATTTATTATTAATAACAAACTAATGAAAATACATATATCTCATCTGTGATTTTTATGATGACTAGTTTACCATGTTTAATGCTTAATTAAACAGTATTCCCTCAATTCATATTAAAAAAGAAATCATCAGGCAATATGTTTGCTACATGACAAAGGTTTGCTGCCGGTCAATAGTTTTCTAGAGTTCAAATCGTTTCAGTTGGTTGTAATTGGAGTTTTTATAATATAATTGTGTTTATAATTATGAAAATATCGGATTTACGGCAGATAACAGAAATATATGCCTTAAGGATAGAACAGTAGACAAAATGTAATTATCTTATAGACTGTTACAAATTAAATATAATTAAACAGTTTGTTTTGCCGTTACACTGAAATAGACTAGCGCTATGTAATTTTACAATTTTTATACCAAAACTAACTACTGTTGATACCTCAATTATCTTAATCACTAGCCATTACATTTATTGACCAATTCGGAATTTTTAATATTCAGTTTTATTTTGGACAGAGAAGCAACCAACATAAAGCCTTAGTCGAGATGTTCTGGTTCCTGTACTAAAGCCCTAATCGAGAAGTCCTGCTTCCTGCACTAAAGCCTTAGTCAAGAAGTTCTGCTTTCTGCACTAAAGCCTTAGTCGAGAAGTTCTGGTTCCTGTACTAAAGCCTTAGTCGAGAAGTTCTGGTTCCTGTACTAAAGCCTTAGTCGAGAAGTTCTGGTTTCTGTACTAAAGCCTTAGTAGAGAAGTTCTGGTTTCTGTACTAAAGCCTTAGTTGAGAAGTTCTGGTTTTTGCACTAAAGCCTTAGTCGAGAAGTTCTGCTTTCTGCACTAAAGCCTTAGTCGAGAAGTTCTGGTTTCTGTACTAAAGCCTTAGTCGAGAAGTTTGGGTTCCTGTACTTATGTCACATTGTTGATTCCATGTTCTATAATACAATGAAATTCAAAAGTTGAATAGTTCATAAGACATCGATTCAATGCTACAACTTATCCATGAGAGTGTCGTTGTCTACGAGGATGAGTGTTGTTGAGGTATTCACGTTCACAACAAAAATAATGTTCTAAAAATAACCGAAAAATAAAAGGTTTAACAAAACACTATACAACAATATATAATACTAAATAGGTCACGAAAATATGTCAAACTAACTATGATTGTCTGCTAATGGGGCACTATTTATCGTAAATGTTAAAACGTCACTTGTTTCTCAACATGACTCATTTCCATTGACATAACACAATAAATGTTGGCATGTTATCTCAATCTCAGTCTCAACTCATTTAAACACATAACATTTAAAGTGATTCAACAATCATATATTTTTTACATCTTTTAAAGCGCATTATATCATACCTATGTTGACTAGAGGTTTAATCAAGATTCAAATGGGAAAATATTCTACCGCCAAAAATGTATTTGAGCACAATTTATCAACAATTACTCCAGTACATGCTTTGATCTAACATAGGTTTTGTTCGAAATATTGACAAAATCTTTTTATCAATAGATTCTAAGAGAAAGTATGTTTCCAAATATATAAAAACATGCATGATTTTGAATCATACTTTCATGTGGTAATAATATACAGATCTATAAAATACGCGACTATAGAGTTCAGTGTTTTGAATCTTATTTTGATGTAGCCAATCGGTTATCGTTGAATAAAAACATATACAATTAATTTATTCCACTAATAGGGGCAACCATATTATTGACTAAGTTTGGTAGTGAATATAACCCTTGAACAACTTTCAAAGAGGGCCATTTGTTACGCAACGGTTGGAGGAAGGGTGGGGGATGGTCAGTTCTTGACGTTAAAAAATGTCATTCTTTGAACAGAAAGAAAATGACTCATGTGGTCAATATATAACGGGGTCAAAATGGAATGTTACATCGGCGTTAATTTAAAACACACTAAAGTTTTAAAGTGAACTCTTATTCAAAAGCAATATTCCACATGTATAACAAACATTTATTTTGACTGATAAACCTTTACTTCTTACTAAATAATAAACTCATACAAAATATTATTCACTGATTATAAGATTGTAACTGTTTATTTAATAGTAGAAAGCGCAAAAATGATCCATTTTTGGTGAATGCTAAAGGATTCACTATGGTCTTATATTTCTTTCAAATTAAACTCGCTATTCTTCATAGGAAACATTGTTTTCGATATGTATTTAGTCTTAAAGGCATATTAAAACAATATTATTAGTTGTGGTAAATCGCATTTGTGTTTAATACGAGTGTTTGCACTGATTGTAAATGATCACATTGAATTGTTTCTTTTATCTCATCTTATTAAGGGTTGTTATAGTTCACACAAATGCACTCACACGAACGCACGTATACGCCCACATACTCGTAGATGCACGCACGCCCACACACACGAACACGCACACACAAACGCACACACACACACACTATGATAAAATATATGTTCCAAATGGCTCAAATGATGATCTTAAAGTTCATGTTTTTTAGTGCAGTAAAATGTTTAATTTTGTTAATCAATGCATTGTTTGTTTTAATCCATAACGAGTTATTTTGTTTTCCTGACTTTACCACGCAATCAAAGCTTCTCGTCCTTACAAGCAACTTCATGAGATAACTTTCGGCGATGCATTCAATGCCCATGATACAGAAGCCAACATAGCTACCTTATCCCGCATTCAATGTGCCTGCCGTGCGTACAATGGCTGTGCACACGTGCGTGCGTGCGTCTGTGTGTGTGTGTGTGTGTGTGCGTGCGTGCGTGCGTGCGTGTATGTGTGTGTTGGTGTGTGTGCGCGCGAGCGTGCGTGCGTGCGTGCGTGTGCGAGAGCGCGCGCGTGCGCATATATGCATGCGTGTGCATGCGTGCTTGAGTGTGGGATGGTGTGTGGGGTGCGTTTTTACGCGTGCTTGCGTGTGTTTGTATGTAAGCTATAACAACCCTTAACAAAATGAGCTTAAAGTAACTATTTAAAGATTCACACTAAAGTCTTACTCTCCCATCTCAACTCAACTCAATATCTTAATTTTCCCCATGGCTGGACATATTCATAATATATCCAAACATTGATAGACGTAGAACATAAATAATATTATATACAATAATAGTACAGTTTAAAAATAAGGCATATTGGTGTCAAAATATTTATATAAGTAGGATAAAGCTATATATAAGTATAAATAAAAAGCTTATATTCTACATGCAAATAAAATAAGTATATTTGACTTCAATGATAGTAAGGCCGTGTTTGATCTGACGCTTGGTTGCAGAAAACTGGTCGAAAACAAAGGTTCTTATGAGAAATTCCGAGTTGACTTGTAAACAATGAGCATAAAACATGGTATTTTTTCATTATGAGATTAGTGTAGACACAGTAAATACTTTAGCATTCACCAATAATTTAATGTTTTTGCGCATTCTGTTATTAAACACGCGGTTAAAATCTTGTAACCAGTAATAAATATTTTCCATAAATGCATAATTGAGTAAGAAGTTGAAGTTGCATGGATTTTGGATAAGCATGTCACTTTAACTATAGTTCATTTATAATCAGTGCTTTAATGATTTAATAATGTTATCTATTCGGAATTCAACAGAAGAAAACAATGTTGAATTATCAATTTAACTAAAACTAACAACAACTGTTATATGTTATTGATCAGTTGTTTATTCAAAACTAAGCTCTTATTAGCGTAAATAATAATTCGATTTACGTCATGCTAAACGTTTTATAACAATATGTAATGAACAAGAGCATGTATAGGGGTTAGATTATTTGATACTGCGCAAAAACGAACTCGGTGAGGTACCCTTTTTTGATATCAGGCCATTTGTTATAAAACATTGAATACATGTATTTAAAACAATCAAAAATTAAACGAGTTTTTTTCAAGAATTAAAGAAAGGCGCACTTTTTTCAGCAAGACACGACGCCGTTTTCCCGCGAAAAATGACGTTAAAGACGAATTATAAATAAATAACGTAAAACAAAAGAACGAAAAATATATGTGCGTGAACGTTTTCACCAAACGCACTTGAGGTTTAAATTTCATAGCGGTAAACAAACAATTGGTGAAACTATCGGTTATTGAAGCTGGAACGCAAAAATATGCGGGACGTCTCAAAATTGACCTCAGTGGTATATTTGAAGGAGTCATAGTTTCAAAACTGTTCCGAATATTGAAAATGTAAAAACAGTCCCTAATTGGGCATATGCTCTTCTATTCGTATACCAATTTTCAGACAGAAACTCGAAAAAAAATTCTTAGTCGCGTTCCACCTTAACGTAATTAAGTTCGATTAACGTCATGCTAAACGTTTTAATACAATACGTATTGAAAAATAAAGGTATAGGGGATAGATTATTTGATACTGCGCAAAACGAAGTCGGTAAAGTACCCTTTTATTGATATCAGGCAATTTGTAATAAAACATTAAATAAATGTATTTAAAAAAATTAAAAATTAAACGAGCAGTTTTTTCAAGAATTAAAGAAAGGCGCACATTTTTCAGCGAAACACGACGCCATTTTTCCAGCGAAAAATGACGTTATAGACGAATTTAAAATAAATAACGTAAAACAAGAGAAAGAAAAATATATGTGCGTGAACATTTTCACAAGACGCACTTGAGGTTAAAATTTCATAGCGGTCACGAAGAATTGATGCAAATATCGGTTATTTAAGCTGGAACGCAAAATTTTGACAAAAGTCTCAAAACTGACGTCAGTGGCATATTTTGAAGACTCGTAGATTCGAAACTGTTCAGAATATTGAAAATATAAAAAGAGTCCCTAATTGGGCATATGCTCTTCTATTCGTATACCAATTTTTAGACATTAACTCAAAAATTCGTTAATAGTCGCGTTCCACCTTAAGTATATTTTGTGATATTTGGGCCAGAACCAAGTGTCAGCTTTTACCTTTTTCATTGTCTTTATTGTGTGAACTGCTTAACATAAAACTACTATGATATTGTATGTTGTGTCTCTATTCCTGTTCTGTTTTTAGTTTTTTTTGAACATGCAAGATTTCAAGCATAGAAACATTCCCTATCGTATCATCATTGCGGGACATTAGTCACAGTAGTGACTATATTGCAGCATAAATTATACATACTCGTACATTAGCAAAGGAAAATATAATTATTGACATGTTACTTTATTTGGCAATATAGACTACCTTTAACAAAAAGGCATACTATATATCATTTAAGTCCGAGTTATTATATAAAACTCTTTAAATATGTGATATAGAATAATCCGACGGTATTGGACTGTATGTATTCTTTAATTAAATATGTTGTTTGACCCGTATTCTACTTATTATTATTATGGAAAAAGTGATGATAACATCTATTTGAAGTGCTTCAAAAACACATAAAATTCGCAACCAGAGGCCAATGCTGTCCTTAGGTCAAATCTAGAATATTGTTAAATTTGAAAGTTTGCTTATCTAAATAATTTCTAATTACAATTTTATTGGTTTACTAATTGATTTGGACTTTTCTTTAATAAATACAGGCAAACTTCATTGTGAGATTTAACTGCAAGGTGGCACTCATGGAACTTTTCGCGGCTGTCCTGTATCTTCTGTTTGGTGAGCTCTTTTTGCAAACTTTTCTAAAATTGAATGAAAAATACCGAACTAAGTGAATGTATGTCGTGTCTCGTTATTTTGGAGATCGATTTAATAATTATAATTTAATTTAATATCTGCATAGCTCAATAATTGACCATAACTGGTTGTATTATTTAAAATGTCTTTTCCAAAATATCGACGTGTTAAAAAATGTATATACACTATCAAAATTTTTGAATTAATTAGATAAGACATTTTGGCCGGGTTGAAAACTAACTCTAAGAAAAGTTTGTTTTAGCTTATAACTTTTAATCAGTTTAATGCTTGGAAGGGCTATACATTCTAGTAAGCAAAGTGTGTTTAACACAGTTTTTTTTTAAATACCGGGTAATACTAAACATGTTTAAAATAAAGAAATACATTGTGTTTGAATCAAAATATTAACGGTATTATAATTACAAATTATACGAATTTGTAAGACTTGTAAATCTTTTTATTGGCATGGTATCTCCCGTCAGATACCGGAAGTAGCCTTGTTTTTTTATTAAAGATCAATGGATTACACGCACTACCATCTGCGGGAATGTGAGTTATTAAATTGTTGATATGAGATTATCGATACGAAATGAATGGCTCACATTTATAGCGGCTGGCTGCGCGGCTGCAGACAAACCGGTTTGGGGCGGTATTCAATCTGTGGCAGACACAGGATCGAATGACATCTCGCGTAACATCATTGGTGGGGAACCTGCTAATAGGGAGTTTCCGCACCACGTGGCAGTCTTCTTGAACTCTGAGTACAAAAGCGGTGGAATCATACTTGATGAGCGACACGTACTCCTTACTGCATACACTTTCTTCTCCATAAGAAACAATACAAGGTAAGCTACATATACCGAACATTATTGAATAACTATTTATTATTAGCCCCTTAACACAGGCTTTGCCTCGTCCAATAATAAAAGGCCTCCTTAATAGCAATGCCAATATTTTTATCAGTTAGCGCATTTTAAATATATGATTTGCTAACTAAACAGGGCCAAAATAGTGATAAAGATTCGCAGCTGGAAACGGCAGCCAATTTATTTAAAAAGAACACATAAAAAATGGTTCAATAAGCCTATGTTTTAAGAGCTGTTCTGTGTTATATGTTAATATTTTTTTAATAAATTTTGTGATTAAACGTTAAATCCTTTAAGAGCATGTTATTTAAAAATAACGTCAATAATTAAGTTATTTAACATTGGCTCTATTATTTGTCCTCGAAACAGTCGTATTGACCTCGGCCAAACAACAGGGCCAATCAAATCACTTATTTATTATTGACATATATTATATGCTGAACATTTTATAGCGGCATCGCAATCTCTCTCGATATTGGGATAACATTGATAGCGAGGGGTTTTATCGAAGTGTCCTTGTTTCCATCCCAAATAGTACCACGTCGTTGTTTCGATCCCAAATAGTACCACGTAGCAACTGTAAAGTTGTTGCTTTTTATTTAAAACATAGATTAAATGACTCACATGCCATGATAACACTCGATGCCACAGCGAATTGATTTCTATCTCTGAATTCGAGGAGGGATTTCATAATTTACTACTGTAACCCCGTAACTCATATACACCGATACACTGTATCTCTTTTGGGCTAGCTGTGACATTGAAACAATCAACCGTTTCAAACAAGGCACAAACATGTCCAAATAAGACGACAGTTAGAAGATTCGTTAGAAATGCGGCATGTTTAATACAATCAAGGGTTTTCTGTTTTTCTCGGTGAGATCATGGTCACATGTACTTGCTTCTTAAATTATGTAACAGGGTGCTTGTATTGACCATTCAGTCACATGCATGCTTGCATTCATACAGATCGCACGTTTATCAATTGATTGTAAATGGTGAGTTGTAGGTGTTGATCATAGTATTAGAGAGTGCTCGAGAGAGTTTCTTAATCTGTTTATAGAAATCATGACATGGCGAGTCGTCCGAATTTTTACATTAACATAACCATTTCCTCACTGTTATATTTTCTGGTATTATCATATTACTCTGTCACTCGACCCATTTAACTAGATGGGCCTTCTTTTAATACGGAGTCAAAATTGTCTCAACACCGCTGGTACGTACCATTCATAGCTACATGGCAACAAATCCCTTCTAATAAAGCACCAAAACATCGTTAATATGTTTTTATTTGGATAAATTTAAATTAATACTTCATTCTTTAACGATGTTTGTTATTTATCAATTTCACATTATTTCCGTATAAAGTGTTATGGCTTTCCCATCGAAATCGCGTTCATTTGTTCGAAACTTCTGTCTTGTCATTGATATCGTAGTAAAATTATTGGTAACATGCAAACTAAAAACTGTAGGAATGTAGTTCAAACAAAATAAGCAACGATAATTTGAACAGTTGAAAAAATATTAAATGACAATGATGACGACTTATTTCATCCAAATAGAATGTCAAGTTCCTAAAATGAAAATGCACTTGCTGATTTGTCCAACACCGTATTCCAGCATGATTGATTCATACACCAATTGATTCTTAAAAATAACACCCAACAAGTAAATTGACTGGAAATTCTCTCCAATTTGAAAATTATTGACTAACAAACGCTAGAGAAATAATGAGAGGTTTGTAGGTGGCGATATTTTGGTGGTTTTCTTGTTATTGTTATTTTTCATAACTCAAGTTGTTTTGTTCTAGTGGTAATACAGTAATAATACGTATTAATAATATACGTGTCTTTGCAAGTATAGATAATAAACATAAAAATAAGGAACTAAAAGTTTCATAAAGATTGGATCTGATATTTGAATCGATCTACAAACTGAATCTTGACATTTGAGATACTTACATTGATGATGAACAAACAAGTTTGATCCCAACACTCCACTGTTTACAACTTGAACGGTTCCATATTCAATATCAAAATATAATTTTAAGATCAGAATCAAAGTGCATTGATTGGAAAGTTAATTAAATATGATGAATGCAGCATTTCTACGGATAAGGATTTGAGAGTTTTCAAATATGGACCTTTGTGAATTGAACATGTTTACAAATATGGACCTTTGTGAATTGAACATGTTTACAAATATGTTAAGCTAAGGCGCCTTCACCGGAATATATGTGTTTTCAGTAAAATTGTTCAACTCGAAATGAAAACTTGAATGATTTTTTAAGCAACATCCGATCCTGTTTCAGTTCAGATTTATCCGTCGTGGCCGGTATGTCGCGCATTGGAAAAGATGAATGGGGGTCACAAGTGCGGGGCGTGGTTGATTTCATCGCGGTAATATACTACTATCTTTATAAGGCAATACTGCCATTTTACTTTCCATCTGATTAATACGTCACAATTCGACGATTTTTTTAAATAGTAGAATGTTAAAAAGGTATTGTTGAAATAGAAGTTGGTATTGTCCTAGCTATAAACGATTACAATATATATATTTTGATTAATCATAAATATGCGAAACTAACTGTTGATCCCTTTAATGAATAATTGAACACGATTTGTATCAAGACACAAGGGCTTGACAAGAACGATTAGTTTGAATTTATATCATGTGTTATTTTTGTCTATAAAAATGTTTATGTCTGTAAAATATTTTAAGTCGAATGTTAAGACTTTATTTTAAAGATCTATATAACTAATAATAAATCATAAGACATGATAATAGAAGATAAGCAATTCTTCTTACTTTCTACTTCATTTTTTAAACTGTTTTTCAAATGATGATAAATTAAATGGGTTTTACGGATCTTCAAACTTTTCGTTCATCTGATATTCTCTAAATGTATCGGACTCACTGATCATGTATAAAGTTCGATGACGTGTCACTTCATGTTACTTTGGTTCAGCGATTAGTTTATTATCATTTGTTTTGTTATTACGTTTCCTCAAGCTGTTGATACTTTGACACGATATACTTTTAACGTTTTAACTTGATTGTAAATTTTAATGATGTAATGACATCAGCGACGCGCCGACGGTGACATCACAAAGGGAAACGAGAGACCTTAATTTCAAGACCATTATCGACTTCCTAGCATTTTTGGAAGTGTTAGGATGATAGCGAAATAGTACATCTACATTTACTGACCGTTCCAAGGCGGTACCCTACAATCCTTGATAAACACCCTTAGTTTTTATATCGTATGTATGTCCTGTGTTGTTCGTGAAGTTTTGTTCTGATGTTTCATGTTTCTAGCCTGTGATTGTTTGTTGTTCGTGTTCTTTGTCTTTATGTGCGTTTTTTCTGTGCAATAAGTTAGGGCTTATGATAAATATTTTGGATACTGAGCTTGTTCCTGCAGTTTTCCGTATAAATATTCAAATTTTTTTGTTTGCTGATAACTAAAAACAAGAATGTCATATACTAAGAAAGCTTACTATTTCGTAGTTATTCCATTTAAGGCTGCAGTCTCACGGATTTACCAGTTTTACAACTTTTATATATTACCAAGGAAAGAGCATTTTGTGTTAATATCTCCAAACCAATGATATAAGATTAATGTTTTACGGCTTAAACCGTTACTAACTGTTTAAAAAGGCACAAAATATCTATTTGTAAACTTACATATCAAAATCTGCGGTCTAATTTTTGTCAGCAGTCTTATATTTTTACTGGTTTACATGTTTTTTCGCAAAAATTGGCTCGTTCTCGTTCTTAGACAAAAAATTAAATGTTGTCAAAACGTTCAATCTGTGAGAGTGCAGTTTCAATGACATATTTTGACTTTATAATAAGTCAATTCAATGGGTATGTTACACTATTACGATACTATTTAACTCTGGGTTTCTCCTATTTTATTATAATATTGGTCACTTGCCATCCACAAGACATATATTTTACAAGTAAAATACACCTGAATAATGCCTTTTTTAAAGCACCCGAAGTGGGATATTCAGATTTATTACTCACCCAATATGGCCGTTTTGCGAGTGGATAAGGACTTCGCCTTCAACCGATACGTTCAGCCTGCGACGCTTGTAAGAAGTAAGTTTGAGCATGAAAATTCGTTTTATCGCCTACCAAATATTGTTTTTGTTGTTTGTTTTTTGAGGGCGAGGGGTTAGAATTATTATTTCATCGGGGAGAGTGATGGTGGTGAGACTTCGTTTTGACCTTGAATCATGTGCCTTTAAACGGGAGCATTTTATAAATTGAAATTTCTAGGATTTTCCATGTAGTTGTACTTCAGAAGTTGCTCCTCTTCGATTTAAATATAGACAGCATATAGTCTCTGCTTGAAGTATAAAAAGACATTCCTATGTTTTATACACATGTCTTGCAAGACTTCATTGAAAAAATACATCCAGTCATCCTAACAACCATTGCAAATATACGTCAACAAACAATTTGATAGATGTAGAACCTAGGTTTTAGCAAATGGATTTAATCTGGATATGTTCGTGTTGATGACATCTGTAATAAGGAAAACATTCATACTTCATACATTCACTGACAGACACTCAATGGAAATGACTTTTAAGACATGTTAAAGAACATGTAAAATAACTTATCTTCCCACACAAAATGAAGCTTTTAATTTACTTTGAACGTTTTAAAGGTTTTCATGGTACGTATATGTAAAATAATGACATATTTCTTAGTACTTATGTGTTTTGCATTCTGATGTTACTAGAATTAAAATAAATCCACGTTTCATGCACTGTTATACATAGAGTTTGTAAATATATTTTAGAAGTATACCAAAAACGAATTGTCATTTGAACGAAAAGTGTTCTACGGTTAGCCCAGTGATTAGCGAACACGCTTTCCACTAAGGCGACCCGAGTTTCAATCCCGGCCTGGGCGAATGTGAGTTTGGTCTGTGGTCACCAAGCCGAACAGGTGGGTTCCCTCCGGGTTCTCCGGTTTCTCTCACACTACAAGACCACACTCTGGCGTAACATCGTACTGACGAGAATGATTAATATAATGTTGTAATAACGTTTATCACAATCGTTGTAAAATAAATAAGTTTAAACAAAACTTACAAAAAGTATAACATGCTTTTTTCTTCAGCACGTGATGAAGAAAGGCGCTTGCGAAAAAGTGGCGACTGTGCCATGGTTGGCTTTGGTTGCACGAACTATGGTAAGAGTCAGTTGCAGCAGACTGAATAGAACTTATTTACATTTTGGCCTTGATCAAAGTTGGCCAAAGTGATTGGTCAATATTTAAACATTACTTTTGACACATGAAACTATTCAAATATACAAGATTGTCTAATTTAGTATTATGCAATAGGCAGCTATTGTTTTTCTTTGAACATAATTATATCATTGTTAGACATTTTCAAACGATTGTGTCAATGGTGTAGAGTTATTGATCATCTAGCAATTAACTGTATTAATAGCTAGAAATATTTAACAAATACACGATGAAATATAGAATATATTGTTGACCATGGCTTCCGTTTGATAATTGTCCCAATTAGAAAAAATGCATGAGAGTACAATCTACCATAAGCCATGTTTAACAACATTTTATGACATATTGTATGATATTTATGTTTTATTATCTTAACCGATCTTGTGAGATTCCACTTGTTGCTTTCCACCGATGTTAACTTCTTTTAAAAGCGCTCGTTACTGCACAAGAAGTGTGTACTACCGTGATCATTTCGTCAATTATAGGGAAGACGTTACTAATGTTATTAGCACTTGTGTCCAACTCATTTGCTCTATATCATTGTTGTAAATACCGATCATGTTGAATGAAAAAAGGCAATGAAATATGTTTAAATCAAATCAAATCATTTCGCTTGAAAAAACTGTACGAATTGCAAGAACGCAATTATGTAGCACGACATAATGAGAATAATGATAATGCATTATTGGTTGATAAAAAAGTATTTCTTCGTTAAATGCGACCCTTTGAAATGTTACGGCTACGGCTAAACGGATCAAGAAAGAACATAATTTAATGAAGTAAGTATCGTTGTTGTATTGTTAAGGTAAAAAATGTGTTCCTAATATGCATGCTATTCCATAATTAAACAAAAACATTCAAAATGTTGTAGAAGAAAAGACGTTTCCGAAAAGACTTCAGAAGATCGAGGGACTAACCTTTCCAAACTACTGAACATGCAACTTCTTAGCAGCAGCTGTTGGAGGCATGTCAACGAACCAGATGTGCTCCTACAATCCTCCGAAGAGCATGTGCCTGGTGAGCATACATTATACCCCTACTGTCTGTATATCATTATTGTATTAGCATTATCACCTGGGCAAATAATATTTTGATTTATCATATAATGATGCGTCTACGATATATATCTATAACACTCAGTTATGTTAAAAAAGTGTACACTTGGTGTACTTTGATTATGACACTATATTACTGAATCAACTGAATAGTTTAGTCGGCTGTTCTTAAAATATGTTTGCCAACTTTGCATCGTTTCCAGTTAGACGAGGGTGGAGGATTGGTGTGCCGGAAGCCAAACACGGGCGATCAAGTGGTTATTGGTGTGGCCTCGTATTTTAGGACTCCAACTGAGGAATTCGGGTTGACGTATTATTCACGCGTGTATCGGTTCCGGAAGTGGATTAGTAGGGTGGTAGACAGGCTAGAAGAAATGCTGTAGGAATGTGTAGGGTGGAAGGTACTGGTAGACTTCAAGCGAGGACAGACTGTTTACGACTGATCAATCCTTCGACGCACAACCAACACTAATTTCATTATCTAGTGTAAATCTGATATTGAAATAGAAATAAAAAGCAAAATCTCATATTTGTCTATAATTTTCGATTAATCTATGGAACACACTGAGTATAGTACAAAAATAACAATGGTACAAATACATCTTATATTAAGTGGAGTGTAACCTCCAAAGTTCACGGTATAGGAATTTGCTTACGATATGCCCTCAGCAAATCTTCATAAGACATTATCAAATGTGACTAACCACGTCCAGTCCTATCACAAATCAGCTATTGTTGTTGTTTAATTTGCGTGTTGAGCAGCGTATTTTATAAAGGCTGATATTTGATACTAATTTTTGTTTTGTGTCGTTATGTTCTTCCATTAAAATAAATTACTATTGTATCAGCGGATGACCTTTTACGGTCATTTGAACTTTAATCCAACTGACATGACGGATACATTAACAAAATTATTTTACAAACTAGTGGCGAAATATAGCTCGACGTTTTAGTACTGCGTGCAACCACGAATTTTCACAATAAATCTCAGTCGCCTTCCCGAAAGCTTAAAATCTGTAAAGTAACACATGAACGTTCACTTAAATTGTAACACTCCATTCAATATAATAAGCATTTGTACACTTGCATAAAAATAAATGTTCACGTAAAGAATATGCATTTTGCAACTGAAGGGTTTTAATGTGACAGGCTAGGTCTAAATCGTATGGACGAAGGGAAAACATAAATACATTAGTTTTAAAGTAATCAACATTTTATATACAGTGCCATATACATTGATATAGCGAAACATCATGGAGTCAAAAAGCAAAATTTATTTCTTTACGATGTCACCTAATAGAATATCCAGATGGACGAATCCGCTAAAAGGAGACACCGTAACCACAAATTCAGATTACACAAGTAAATATGATCGACTGTCATTTGGAATAAGGACGGGTTTTTTACGTCAACGTCGTTTGTTTTCAAAACTAATTTATTTAAGTTAATGCTCATTTGATATATTTGTCTTTGAACATAGGCCTTTGTATAATTTTGAATATTTTGAAAGATCATCGTATCGTACAGTCGCTTTTTTCTTTAATATTTCCGATTCGTAAAGAAATGTTTTATTGGTCATTGATGCAAAGATTATTGTTTTTGAAGTAAATATTTCAATTTTATCCGTGGCATTCACTCAGTATTTAACTAATATTTAATGTGCATTATATTGTCGTAGTCTTGTTGAAAAGATGATACATATATCTTGGAAAGATATCCCACTGATCAATGTCTCTTATCTCTAACTCCACTTTTACAACAAAGCAATTCAATCAATAATACATTTCCCTCAATACATACAGAACTTTCCAGGCCAATATCAACCTAATCACTGACAATTTTGACGTAGATATACACACTTTCACAGAAACAACATTCTTGCAAATGATATAAAAATTCTATCGGGTAATAAGGCAATAACTTTCGATATTTGAATCAATATGGCGCGATGAGATATTGCGCTTTTATGTCCACCCGATACCTTAATATACATTTGAGTGACCTGTGTTGAAAGGGGCTCATTTTACTCACCTTAATGAACACCAACCAAACAGCAGATCGCAGATACTCATATAAACACAACTTTGTATATTTGTTTTAATCCGAGTAGCGTTACTAAAGCCTTTCATTAAACTATTACATTTAAGTTATACCGTAACATTATTTTATTTTTAAAGAATGCTCTAATTTGAACTACTTGATATTGTTTCATCATTGAACCAATTATTGTGTTTAAATTTCAAACCAAAATATTGTTAACACTTCCCTATAAAACGGGAACAAGTCTTTTTAATTGGCTCAAACTGAGTTATTTAACTTTAATTTCGGTGTGATTAATCAATCTGAAACCGTATGGCCGCCAATGTGTTGTAGTAGAATATTTTAAATACTTGTATTCTCATATTCTTCAGTTTTTTGAGAACGAGTAAAGATCATTAAATTTAAATGAACATCGTTTGATCTCCTCCGATTTCAATACATGTATGTGATCTCCTCCGATTTCAATACATGTATGCAAGACCAAGATCGTTTAACAGCCCAATAATCGTAGCCAATCACATAACACCTTATTCAAATTTGCTTTCCGTACCATATAAACGGGGTCAGTCAAGGACGGGGATGGGGAGGTGTGGACAGTTAAGCCTATTTTCATTTATGAAGGTGACTTACTATTGTCACAGTATATTGATTTTAGAAGCAAAATAGTTAAACAATTCATTATGAGGCAATACGATATATGTTTGCTGGTTTGAGTGTATTTTACTTGTATGCAGTTAAGTTTATTCACAGTCTGAAAAAAATGAGCAAAATTCAAACTAAGAAATAATTAAACTGTTCGGAACCGTCATCGTGACTTTCAAGAATGACCGTTTCTTCGATAAAAAAAACACGTAGCGCGCTTCGCTAAGTTTATTTGATGATAAAGTACGCATACATTACGTCTCAACACACTCCTTCTTAAAACAAGCAACTCCGTTTGCATTGACGAGACGAGTTTATTTGTGGCTACAACAGATACAAGGTGTAGACAACAAACACAACATACACGCACAATATTGTACTATAATTATTTACTTTTTGCATGCATATAGGAGAATGCCATCAGGTTTACGTAATATCATACATAATGTTATCTTCTTATAACATGTACGTAAAATCACATATATCACCCCAAACCGAGCATGTCACATATATCCCCCAAACCGAGCATGTCACATATATCACCCCCAAACCGAGCATGTCACATACATCATCCGAAACCGAGCATGTCACATATATCACCCCAAACCGAGCATGTCACATATATCACCCCGAACCGAGTATGTCATAATCCTAGCGAAAAGCATAGTATGGTTCTGAATACAAATAACTAGCGCATATAAAAATAAGGTCGGGCATTATTATCTGGGATACTGGCCGTAAAGGATAAACCTCGCTTGTCGTTTTTGAATGTGCAAGGAAAATTGTATTCGTAGCAATGAGCGAAACACGTTTTAGTGTTTTCTCAGACTATCCATTCAAATTTTAGACAGCGAATATATCTGAACATGCTCTTCGTAACAAAAGTAAATCACTTATCTGGAAATATCAACATTATAACACTCTACCAACATGTATAAGGCCGCAAAAAAAAGATATAAAACTTGATGTTGCCCCTACAGCAGTCTCGATAGAAATGACCACCACTCACTATAATCCCCTAAATCATGCCATTTACCAGCGCTAAATAGTGCCATCCACAACACTAACCAAACCAGCTTTAGTCAGTCGATTTTGAGACAATTTTCCTTTATACAATATAACGCGGAAACTGTATTTCCTTTTAAAGGACTATACACCAGATTGGCATCACAAACGTTTTTTTTTTTATTCTGTATCAAATCTCATGACAATTATTAAATGAATTTTTTTACTCTTTGATATCATACTTGTAAAAGAAATACCAAAATGTAAAAACATATCGAGTCGAAGACCGGATTCAAACCGGTGTCGCCAAAATTGCTGATAACATTGTCTAGCCAATCACTTATATGGAATAAATTCTACTATGTAGACATACCTAGTAATCTTTTTTAATGGACAAATACTAAATAAAATGCGAAAAATAAATTAATTGTGAACTATGTGGTACTTCAGTAAGTTAGTTTCATTGCATTGTACACATCGATACCAAGTTTATGTCAGTTTTCGATTATTTCCTTTTTAGCTATTTTATCATACGGAGTTCAGTCCCTTTAAGACTTTCATCATTTGAACAATAAATGTTAAGCATTGATACATTTGATGTATGCTTTCTGATGATACAGGAGAATTTTCAGTGAAGTAATTACTATGTATTTCTGTTCCAAACAATGAAATATCATTTTAATATCATCACTGCTTTGAAACGTAAGCCCGCGCTCAATTCCAAATCATTCGTCAGCACGCACAATGCTGGGACACAATTTCAACGACGTTATTTTCAAAAAGACGTTTCATTTACAAGCATTGTAAGTCGCATTTGGAAAAAAACTTATTTATATCCTTTTTAGAAATATACTAGTCAGATTATATATTTATTTCCGTGTAATATCGCAATAAATTTAACGTCGAAAATCCCAGACTAAATATTAAGGTTTGCATTGACTAAAGTATTGCGATCTTAACGATAAACAAATGAGTATCATCTTGATGATTTAAACTTTGCAAGAGATATGTGTTTTAGATATAGACTGCATACCCATAATACCAAGAGGACAGTAGTTACCGTATCATTTATTTACTAAGATTAAACATACACCACCCAGTAAATAAACATATAAAATAATGAAATCAAAAAACGAACAAAAAACCTTTCAGATTACAACTATATAAGAAGCGTTCTTCTGCATAGTCTTAAGTGTCTGTCAGAAGAACATTGAAGCGCGTCCAGGACTCGGAAAAGTGATTTTATGGTGGATTATACCATATGCACCGAACATGGAGATTATACGCAGTGTTTTTTTGATTCTGACATATTTTGTTGTTAGTTGCCTCTGCAATTCGACAACAAGTCCACTTTGCAGGGAGATGAAACCGTGCACGAGTGACTCAGGGAAGAACGGAATGTGTCTCCATGGCACCTGTTATACTCACGTAGACCCTGAAACAAGGCACTTGTCAATATTGGTAACAGCGCAATATCCGGCTGATACACTTCAGGTACAGTAATAATCATTTGAAACTTAAATAATTAGTTTAATGTTATCAGTTAGGTGATCTCATATTAGCCGAGATATTTATCTGACGTCAGCAGTTTTAGACTGAGGACAACTCGGCCATTATAAAACCACCTTATCAATGATCATTATATTAACTATTACATATGCTAGGACATTTTAATTCAAAACATGACTTTACCTACCTTGCCATACAGTCAATAAATAATAGGCTTTATCCGCTTTAATTATTTTATTCATTGTCTACATATACTTATTTACTGTGATTTACATGTCATATATTACAAGAACTACGATAATTGGAAACATTAATTATATTTTCTTACCGTATTCGTATATGTAACGAGTGCAATACATCTTGCAACAATCTGTGATTATTTCAATTTACTAACAAATGTTCTGAATATTAAGCATTATACGGAATAATGGCGGGGAAAAAGAATCATATCGAACTAAATGCAATAAAAACCAATATAAACATGTATAATTATATATTTTATTTCTAAATAAACTCATACTATTAATAAAAATCTAGGCTCACGGTGGACGAAGCCTGTATATGCGAGGCAACGGACTTGGCTTATCGTGGAACAAGGGCATTGAGATGGGTCGGTCTTCCAAAGATACTTGGACCATGCTGTTTAACTACAAGTCTACCCCAAAGGGTTTTCAATGCGAACCTTGTTATGGCGACGCTGTGCTGCCCAATAAGCTCCTGCAGTTTCGTATCTTTGTAGACGACCATAATGACATGATGGGTGCCAATTTTGCCCTCAAGTTACCTGTCTCAGCAGCTTCAGCGTATTTTAAGACAAGACCTGAGTTTGTGTTTCATCCTTGGTTTTACACTAACTCCGGCAGTCTAAACAATTTGACTGTGGCTTCACAATATATAGGAGGTCGAAGAGATGTTGCCGTGTGGCGTCCGCCAAGCTTTTTGGAGAATCCTTTCAAATCATATCCTGTTGTCATTGTCTTTGACGTCGGACCTAATGAAGCTGGATCATTTAAATATATATTTGATGAATTGGTGTATCCAACGCAAGTATCCCAAGAAGCCATCGTAGTTGCCTTTGGTGACTACAAGATTCAAAACAGGGAAACCTTAATGACACCAACGAGGGCAGTTGACCTTGAGTGTATTAATGGCACATTCGAAGACATGTGTGGATTTTGCTTGCCGGACATTCGTACTTTAAATGGAACTCAATTTCAACAACTAATGATCAATAAGTGTGGTAAAAGAACCCTAGTCGGTGGCCTAGGTGAACAGACGCTCGACTTTCTTATTAACGAAGCTATGCCAGAAGCCAACAGGTCGTCCTCTGGAAGAATCCAGCCCGGTAGATATGGCATCCTCGGCTACTCCCTTGGCGGTCTAATGTCATGTCATGCAGTTTGGACACGACCTGCTGTATTCTCCTTCGCTGCATGCATGTCGCCTTCGTTGTGGTGGCCACTGAACAATGAGACAAATGACCTCTGTGATTTTGATTTTAATAACAAAACTTTGACGAACCCTGAATACGCTGTAAATCGACCACCCCAGAGAATCTTAATTGATTCTGGGGGCTTAGAGAATGTCAAGCCGTACAATTTAACACAGGCCGCAATCGACGCGGCCCATGCCATATCCTCGCATGAGAATTATAAGCTGGATGAAAATGTTTGGATCGAAATCTCGCCATCGGGGAGGCATACCATCCTTCAGAGCTTAAGGAGAATGCAAAATGCATTTAGTGTACTACTACCAATAGAAGGGGAGGCAGCCATGCCTGGTCAACCGGAACCTATCGTTCCTGGTTTAGTTGGATAGTAGCTTGTATGCATTGAAATAAGATATATATATATATATATATATATATATATATATATATATATATATATATATGTTTTGCAAAAGCGCTTTTGTTATTGAATTGCCTATTGTCATATTAGCTTCAAACAATGTTGTATTTAGTTCTTTGAAATATTAGCAGACCATTGTTAAAAGTATCTTAAATAGTTATGAAACTGTATCTCTATTTTCTTACTAATAATAGTAAAAACAACAGTAAAGTCCCTTATAACTATCTATAATGTGAATATTACTGTGAGACAGAAGAATCGAATGATTCAAGTGTCTTATTATGTTCAGTGTGATGTTTAACATTAATAGTCACACTGACACTCACAGTTATATTTAATCGTTGTCCACAAAGTCATTCTGTGTCTTGATTTGTGTCTATAGAGATAATACTTAAAGTTAGTTATAGCAGATGTTGTATATATTATGATTGTCTTAATGTTGTCGGTTTGAGCCAATAAGATAAGAAAATGCTTCAAATACTTTAATAAAAAGCGACGTTTAAGCACAGTTTCATTGTTTTGGCCTTAGTAACAACACCAAAATCGTATTATTATGGTCCAAGATTATTTTGTTTTTATTAATCAGATAATGACAGTCTAACATTTTAAAAGTCAGGGAAATATAGAACACTTTCCTCTGAAACCTCAATTTTATGAGCAAATTTTATCTTCAAAATCAAACGGTAATTTCCCTCCATTACGGTGACCGTTTTCATTACTTAAAATACCAGCTTTAAATATATTTATGTTAAAATTTGAATAAATGCACCGGTCATTGGTGTTTAATATTTGACGTTTGAGTGTTGGTCGCAGGGTTTTCAGCTATGTTCATTAACGGTTTGGGCTGTAAATAAAAAAGATAGAATCATTTTATTTTATTATTTGTTCTTTTATAATGCATTCTTTCATCCAAATGGGTGGTGATCATTCTGTCTGTTCCAAATATGCGCTGGTCTTTGCGATATGATACGTTATTTAAACATGTGTTCAGAAGGTGTTTAGAAGACCGGTTAGCTCTTGCTGTGCTTTTGGACTACACCATTTTATTATGCATTTATAGTTTTAATTTTGATTAGCATCATGAAATTCGATATTATCAATTGCCATATGCGTTGGCAGTGATATACTGAACTGCAAGGGAAGTAACCGCTGGAGTTTTGCGTGACAGCAGTTTAAAGTCACACAGTGTTGTTTTTGTTTATGTACTATTGAATTCAATGTTACTTTCGGTTCTTAAAATCGATTACCACAGAAACTAATGCTCTGGACATTTTTATTAAGAAACGGCTTTCATTGGAACAAAATCAACCGATTTTATACTTTGGAATACACTTTGCTCTTGCGAATGCTCTAACGTTAAATATAATTGTATAAATTGCCCCGTAATTTGAACACAGTGTTGTTATTTATTTTCTGCTCTTTCTTGATTGCATGCGTCTAAGCGACACACCCTACCACCGGTTGCTCAAACATATTAGTTTAAAGCGAATGATATCATTGTAATTTTAACCTATGTTATTCTTGTATAAATCTAGAATAAATAAGATACTGCTACTCAAATGGCAGTAAGTATGTTACTCTATTTAAAGTAATGGTAAACCAGACTTTAAACAACCCGAGCTAAAAGGGCCTTTAGTTTGTTTATAAATTGCCTTTGTTTAATACGAATTGTGATTAGTAGGGTATTTACATGCCGTCGTTGTTCGATACCCTATCAGTATTGTTTTCTCTTAATATTTATGCAAAAAGGTACAGAAACATGCTCAGTAGCAAAAAGTTTAAACATAAACCCGGTTTAGTGGCAATGGGCAAACACCAAAGACATAGAACACAAAATCACAAACAAATCTTAAGACGGATAAAATGTTTAAATTCATGACAGTTGCTTTGATCCTGTATACCTGTTATTTTAAATTGATGGGCATGACGTTTGACATATGACAACGGGTGTATTAATTAGTTGCATAGGTATTTACACGATGTCTTCTCAGTATATCCAATACGTTTGGCGAGGAATATTAATGTATCCAGGGCCTATCATTCGATGGTAAACAATGTTCATGTAAAATAGTATTGTTTCTGTTTCTGACAAGTCATCCTTATATCATTTACATCATGCTTTAATACCACTGTTCTAAAACTGAACCCAAGTAGTTAAAATACTTAACTAAAACACGTTAATGAAAACCAACAATTAGGAAGTTATAAAATGTAACTTTGCAATCGGTTTGATGGAGACTAAACCCTTTACTAAAACAGGCCTAATGTATTTTAAGTCCAAGCAAAGGTGATCTTCAATGGATTAAAAATCCTTTTTGTGCAAATTATTTTGTTGTCATGTCTCTAACTTGATCAGTATTACATGCAAAATACGACCATACGATAGTATAATATTTGCATGATTCGTGATATCAACGTGTATGTATATAAGAAATATAAGCATTTAAACCTTTTAGGAATGGTGTACTGTGTTCTAAATTGTAAATAGACAGTCTATAAACTTTTAACAACCGAACATTATATTGCTAGTTGCTCTTAGGTAACCGGGCGTTCAAAAAAATGTGTTTTAAAGAATCGATGACGAATGTCCATCTATCGTGTATGTTCTTAAATAAAATTCATATGAATAAAACATAACAAATATCAAATTAACATCAAAAAGGCAAACAGTACATGGTTTTAAATAAGAACTGGGAATACAACATATGAATTTAATGTACTCTAGAATTCTTTACAATGGCAAGCTATACAGCATTGTTTTATGTGAAATAGAGTAAAGTAATAGACACCCACATTAGAAATTGTTAATAATAAACATTAAGTTAGTTCATTAATGAGCGACTTCATAATATGTAATGACTAAATATTTTATTTATTTTTAATTAAACATTGATAGTATACTTAATATTGGAAAGTTAGGGATGATATATTTTGGCTTTTTAAAAGAGATAATGCATTCCTTTTTTTGTTGTATGTTTATTAAATAACAATATATTGTGTTTTGATGGTAAAGAAAAATAGTTTGAAAAATGTATCGCCTTTCTCTTTCACAATCTGTTATTATATAATGCCGGTCGTAGCTAACAGGGCAATTGAGCAATTATTGAATGCATGGAAAGATTACAAATTGAAATGCAAATTAAATAATAATCAGTATTTGATTAACAGTTTTAAGTTCATGTTTCAAGCAGTTTTAATACAGTCCTAATACACGGAAAAAACATACGGAGCCAAAGTAATGACGTCTGCTTGTATATTAACATGAAAAGCGTTATAATGTGACAAAATGTATACGAAAACTACAGAAACAAGCTCAGTAGCAACATGTTTAAACACAAACCCGGTTTAATTGCAATGACTAAACGCCAAAACCATAGATTATAAAAAACAAAGAATCACAAACAAGAAACATGGAAGAACAGCACAAAACTCCACAAATAACACAGTGCATACATACTATATATAAAAAACTAGGTATGATTATCAATGAGTGTTAGGTACCGCCTTGGAACGGTCAGTACAATGTAAATTTATTTGGGTTTAAACAAGTTTAAGAGCACAAACCTCATTCTCATCCCAACAATCCTTAATAATGAAAAATCTTATCAAAGAATGCATTTACTAAAGTCCAGGCCTAATAGTGCAGTGGTGAGCGCACTCGCGTCTCACGCAGGCGACCTGGGGTCGATTATTGGCCTTGGCGCATGTGAATTTGGTCTGTGGTCACCGAGCCGGAGTATTAGGTTTCCTCCAGGTACGCCGGGTACTCCGGTCTCACGAGAATGATTAATATAATGTTGTAATAAATTGTTTCACAATCGTTGTAAAATATATAAGGTTCAACTTATTGTCAACTGTCAAATTTGTTGAAAGTTATACTAGGAGCCAAAAAACCAATGCAATGTTTTTGAAACTTAATATATCCAAATTCATCAGCACAACTGGCACTAGTGACCACAGCTACAGATTAAAACCAGATGCGGCTTGAGAATGCAGATATCGTGAGTATCGCTATGAACTAGGCCACAAGTGCCCTAGTCCAAAAACAAACACTGTTTGTGCTTGACCCACGTCGGCTGTTAAAACGGTTCAATTATTTACTACAAAAGATGGCTGATATGTTCAGCAAATACTTCAGCTTAAATATTCAGTAAATATGTTTGGTTATTATAAAAGGGAAATTAATACCATAATTATATAGCAATATCTCATTACATATAATAATATTTCCAAACAAATGTTTAAACCGTGTATGCATTATGTCAGTATGTTTCTTGCATTTAGATTTGAATTCAACGCAACTGTGTACCAGATGGTCAATTTGCAAGAGAAAAAGGAAATTGTTGAAAACTGTTATAAACTTGGTATTAATGTGTACAATGAAACTAACTAAATGACGTACCACATAGTTTACAATTTATTTAAGTTTAGCATTTATTTCGTTTTTTCCATTAAAAACGATTACTTGGTATGTCTACCAAGTAGAATTCATTTCTTATGCGTGATTGACTAGTCGGTGTTATCACGTAATATTACCGAGGTATGTGTATAGCTTAATTGGGTCACCCGATTAAATTAACCCGTTGTAGCTCTGTGGATACGAAACTGAACTGCAATTTTGGCGACACGGGTTCGAACCCGGTCTCCGACACAATTATTTTTTACGTGTTTGTACTTTTTTACAATTATGATATCAACGCGTAACACATTCTATTAAATAATTGTCCATGAAACGTTACAGAAAAAACTTTGTTTTGTGCCAATCTGGTGTACAGTCCCTGTTTTTTTATAAACTAATAAAACATCATCCTTACCAGTAGCGGCTGCCATGTGGACAGACATGGCTGTCAAATTCGCTCTTAAGAATCCAACATAGTAAATAATGCAGACTGATTCTTCATAACATGTTGTTGACTTTGTAATATTCAGTCATTTTCTTGTGTGAAAGAAATTTCAGAGTACGGATTGTCAACCAGCAGGAACAACCACGAAATCGAAATGAACTATTATACATTTTGCACTAACTATCCGTTTTAACCAAGAGTAAGGCGAGGTAGGCAAATATATATGTAGTTGTTGTGCATATGGTTGATAATGATTACAGACAATCCGGGCTTTTGACGGAATTGTCGAGACCAACACCAATCAAATGAGTTTAGCTAGTGTTCCACCGGTTGTGTGAAATAGCCTCAATCCACGCACAACTTTACCGTACAGGTTAACTTTAAAAAATTGCATTTTGTAAACAAAAAAACGGTATGTATATGCATATTGGTATGTAAGTAATTAATCACAAGATAGTGGGCAAAGTATTGTTTCGAATCTTGATGTCAAGTGCATTGTTCAGTGATTTGCTTGGTTGATGTCATTATCGGGGAATGAACTCAGTTGAGCTGGTTAAATTGTATGGAAGGACGCCGGGCGTCCCTTAACCAGTCCAACTGCGTTTATACCCCCGGTTATTACATAAATCACGCTATTAATAACTTATATTTACATCAATAGTTCATCATTTATTTCCACAATTTTTAAAAATAATTTATTTCATTAAAGTGACACTCTTATTCAAAATCGATACATACACATGTATAACACTCACCAATTTTAACTGATAAAACTTTAACTATTTACTTAATAATGCATTATGGACAATATTTATAACATTTAACAGCAGAACGCGCATAAATATTAAATGATTGGTGAATGCTTAAAGATTCACTGTGGTTCCGTAATATTGAAACCCTGTACTTTCGTATTTGTTTTAATTTCAACTCGGTACTCTTCATAAGAACCGTTGTTTGGGACATTTATAGATCTTTTTTAATATTAAAACAATATCATTATTTGTGGTACATACTATTATTTGAACTCGGACTACATCAATATTTAAAGTCACCGGGCATTAAATTGTACCATTATTACCAATGGGTTCAGAAACGACATGCGTATTTGTTCCTCGGCCATCTTAACCTTTTTATCCAGTTTTATCTGATTACGTTACAAACAAATACTTGAATGTAACACTGCAAAACTACAGTGAATATCCTATCAGCCAAACTGTTACAGATAAAATCAAAACAGAACTCACAATGTATAGAACATCCGTATATAGTAAACATGATCGTTTAGGGTATCCTTCAAACATTTGTTCGCGGTTACCCGACCGATTTATATAACAGTTATTTAATACTAAATAGTGTTGCTATGAGTTGTTTTCTTGTATTTAGAATGCTTGAAACCTTTGAAACATGAACATTTATACTGCTAGTAAAATAATAATGAATCTTGTGCTTTGAGCTGTTTCCTATTTAGAATGTTTGAAGGTCTTAAAACGTGATCATTGGTACTGGATTTTATAAACTAAATAGTGTGCAGTGAGTTGTTCAAGTGCTTTGGCGAATTTGTAATTTTGTCGTGCATTCTTGAATTGCTCATGTTCATTGGGAGGAGCGACCGGCATGTGTTACTAATAAACGAAAAACGGAAAGTGCCGGGTTCGAAATCAAACACAAAAAGAAAGTAAACTAAGCAAAATATATCATCAAGCATATCCTAACCAAATATTGGTTAAACGATCTGAGACTATAATAAAAACATTTGGAGTGTTTTCTGTGCTGAAGTGAGCCAAATTGCTATATTAAGTCTGTTTTAAATTAATGCTTTGATATTTCGTCTAATCTCAATATATCAATGTTAGCTATCAATTTAAAGATAAGAGGGAGTTGCATATATTTCATTCACATTTATGCAATGATAGGTGTTTCAAGTGAACATGAAGTAATGGGCATATTAAATAATGGCTGAATGTTAAGAGAACGACAGATAATTCAGACTCTGTTGACGATGAAGCTATCAATGACGAGTCTACCATTTGCTTACCGTGTTAAGAATATGGAGTAGAGAATTCTGCTGTAAAGTATATATTAACACGAACAACCTTTAGGCAATCGCGATATTTTTCCGATGAAAGCAACATATTCGGATGTCTTTAAATCGCGAATCATCGCGTATAAATATGATTTAAAGAAACACTTTCATCAATATGTGGAAAGGTGTTATTTTATGATCAGTTGTCATTCGCGTTAACGTTTACTTATGAACTATGGAGTAATTTCATTTTCCCGCGGTATTATGACGTAATATAATAAACTGTTCCGGGTGACAGTCAAGTCGTTCTATGTACAATAAGGGATGAAAATTATTTACTTTTTTAATATTTGGTTAAAGGTGCACTCTTACTCCTAAATAAAATAGTCCACAGTTAAAAAGAATAAGATTTACCACAAATAAGAATATTGTTTAATTAGTATACCAAAAACAGATTAATAAATGTCGCAAATGTTCTTATGAAGGATACCGAAAAATGAAATGGAATGATGCAGACACATTAAGCATTAAGGAGCTATATTATAAGCGTACTTATCAAAAGATCAAACTGCATCAGAAGTTTGTACAGAGGGTCTCATATGTCAAGAACAAAGTTACATGGGCGTTGTTTTATGTGGATCATGTTTGTTAAAGGTCAAACTGCCTCAGAAGTCTGTATTTGATGTTTTTAGAACATACTTATCTAGGCGTGGTGTAATGTTCGCCGGTTTGTTTTTTGTCAAAAGGTCAAACTGCATCAGAGCCTTGTATAGAAGTTCTAATGTTTTAAGAAAATATTTTTGGCGTGATGGCATGTGGGTCGCAATGGTGTTATTGTCAAACTGCATCAGAGGTTTGTATCGATGTTCTCATTTTTAATGAACATAATTATTTGAGCAAGGTATTATGTGAGTCATGTTTGTCTTAAGTGCAATCTGCATCAGATGTTTGTATCGATGTTCTTTTGTTCTACGAATATAACTTTTTGGGCATGATGTTATGTGGGCCATGTTTTTCATGATCTTATTGTCAAACTGCACTGGAGTTTGGCTTGAAAACAATATGTTCCAAGAAATAATTATTGTGCTCATTTTCAGTGCTATACAATTTAAATTTCCTTAATCATTATATATCACAGTGACAGAAGGATGACACATGTTCATGATTGGTGTTAGGTTAATTCAAGGAAGAGGAATTTGGGCAATCAAGCGGAACTATCGCTGGAAAAACGAATACACTATAAAGGTATTAGCCATGTAATACAACTCGGGTAACATCG